>NC_070631.1:2174125-2364272 GCF_947347685.1 Pleuronectes platessa
CTCCGCACGACGCTGAGACAGTCGGCGACCTCAGCGACCAGCTCCAACGCTCTGTGGGAGGTCGAGGTACACACACACACACACACACACACACTACACACACACACACACACACACACACATGCACAGAAACACAAACATGTACGTGCACACACATGCACAGTTTTTAAACCAGTTTGTGTGCTGATTGGTCCGTCAGGTCGTCCATCATGACCCGTGTCGTGGGGGGGCGGGACACTGGAACAGCCTCTATCGCTTCAAGCACCTGGCCACGGCAACTACCTGGCTGCTGAGGTAACACTGGAGGGGGGGGGGCACTGACTGTAAAGGAGAGGTTGTGTGTTAGTTGTGGTGTCGGTGGACGGGATCCTCACCTCAGGTCAGTTGATGTTGTGGTGTAACTGTTTTCCAGGAGAATCCAGGTTACAAAGGAGACGTGGCAGAGATCGTGACCTCGACCTCGACCTCGGTGAGCTCAGCACTGAAGTCTCCCGCTGACAGAGTCACATGACCTGTCAGAGTCACGTGACCTGTCAGCGTCTCCTCACTGTCAATCATTCTCCTTACGCTTTAATCACTTTTTAGACTCTTGTGAAAATCTGCACCCCGGCGTGAGGAACCACTGTTTTAAAGTATCTAAACAAATCAGACGTGTTTTATTGATAAACTCAAGCTTTCGATGACTCAGCACATTATTTATTTTCCTTCCCGGCTTTCGTCGACACTAAAACACGGTGCCTACCCTCCTCAGCTTACCCCTGACCTCTGACCTCTGACCTCTGACCTCTCTCTAGATGGACGGCAGTCGCAGCAACAAGCGCTTCCCACGGCGAGCGGGTGAAGTACAAGCTGGTGGCGGTGCCTCATGGGAACGACATCGCCTCGCTGTTCGAGCTGGACCCGACCCACGCTGCAGAAGACCGACTCCTTCGTGCCACGGTAGGAGCCACGGACAGTAGAACTCTCGGTGAAGCTGAGATCTGAAACAAAGTGTAACTGAGTTCATCGCTTCCAGGAACTCGTACGTGCGACTGAGACACTTGTGCACCAACACCTGGATCCAGAGCACCAACGTCCCCATCGACATCGACGAGGAGAGACCCATCAGGCTCATGGTGAGACGGCACCAGCATGTGTTCACAGGTGCTCATGACCTTTACAGGAAAATGCAGAATATGAATCTCAGGATAGACTTTTAGCAGATTAGCAGAAAAAACATGCAATTGTTATATATTTATGTAACTTTAAAAACACAGTTCTTAAAAATGAGAATGGTGGAAATTCCTCTTTACCATTACCGACAGTCTGTTCGTTCATGAAACAAACAGATAAATGCAGATGTTGACCTGCAGGTGGCGCCAAGATGAAAAGTCGTAGGATCAACAACGTTATTACGGTTCAGCTTCAAACCACATTTTATCACAGTCCTTCCAACAGTTGTTGAAATGTGTTGAAAACAGCAAATGTCGGCCTCCTTGATTAAAACCCAGAGGGTGAATAAATGGCTGGATTAGCACGTGATGTCGTGGTAATCCAACCATTGCTTCATCAAGAGGAAAATTACGTGACAAAGTCTGACGTAACCATTAAAACATGATATGAGACGTGTATGAACCTTTGTGTCTCGGCCCCCTGCAGTTAGGAACGTGTCCCACGAAGGAGGACAAGGAGGCCTTCGCCATCGTCTCAGTTCCTGTCATGGAGATCAGAGATCTGGACTTCGCCAACGCACGCCAGTGCCATGTTGAGCACCGTGGTCGACCAGTTCAACCAGGGCTTCATCAGCCAGAACGACCGCAGGTAGGACCCAGATCCACAGTGACCCGGGTGGCCGACCTTGAGGAGAAGTTAACTTCCCCGTGATGGTTTCTGTCGCTCAGGTTTGCCATCAAGCTGCTGGAGGACGTGGTTTTCTTCGTGGCTGATGTCATCAACAGTGGTCAGGCGGTGCTGGAGGTGAACATGAGCAAAGCCAACCGGGAGAGACAGAAGCTGATGACGAGAGCAGAACATCCTCAAACAGGTGAGAGCCAAGAACTGAAAAGCAAGGGATGGTGGAACAGAGGAAATGTTCGTGACCTGACAACCGGACATCACAACGTGTGTTCAGGATCTTTGGCATCCTGAAGGCTCCCTTCAAGGACCGGGGGGGGAGGCGAGGGGCCCCTGCTAGCGGCTGGAGGAGCTCGGCCGACCAGAAGAACTCCCCTACCAGTACATGCTCCGGCTCTGCTACAGGGTCCTCCGACACTCACAGGAGGACTACCGGAAGAACCAGGTGAGGATGACCATGATGATGATGATGATGATCCATGCACAGGAATCGAACCACCCTTTGTTTGCTATGATGGTTCCCTCCACCCGCCCCTCTCACCCTCCCGTCCCCCCTCCAGGAGCACATCGCCAAGCAGTTCGGTGTGATGCAGAGTCAGATCGGTTACGACATCCTGGCTGAGGACACCATCACCCGCGCTGCTGCACAACAACCGCAAGCTGCTGGAGAAACACATCACCAAGACCGAGGTGGAGACCTTCGTCAGCCTGGTCCGCAAGAACCGAGAGCCCAGGTACACATGGAGGGGGGAGAGATGAGGGGGGGGGGATGAGGGGGGAGAGGCAGCTTCCTGTCAGATGTGCAGATACTATATGTGTGTGTGTGTGTGTGTTTGTGTTTGTGCAGGTTTCTGGACTACCTGTCAGACCTGTGTGTGTCCAACAACGTGGCCATCCCCCGTCACTCAGGAGCTCATCTGTAAGTGTGTGCTGGACCCCAAGAACCAGGACATCCTCATCAAGACAGAGTGAGGAGACGGGGGGGGGGGGAGGGGGGTCGGGTAATATCATTAAAAACATGTTTGTTAAGTAATTGTTGTTCCTCACATTATTGTTAATCTCTCCTTATTATTTGTGTATAGCTCTGACCAGCAGGGGGCACTACGGTCCCAAAGCCTGCATTAGCATTTCCACATAATAATACAGACTGTAGCTATGTTAGCATTAGCATATTTAGCTGAATCAGTAAGAATCTTGAGCCGTGAGCTACGTCCCTTCAGACTGTGAGTGATTGTCCTCTAAATTCAGCTTTTGAATATTTAAGCTCTGTTTGTGTTTCGCCGGCTTCAGGCGTCGAGTCCCGAAGGAGCTGCATCCTGGTGGTCCGGAGGGGGAGTACATCGGGATGGACGACTATGGAGACGATGATGAGGTGGGTCTTCCTGCTCTGTCCGTCCCGACTGTGGAACCAATCTTCCTGAATGTGTAAGACGTGATGTCCTCTCCTGTAGGTGTGGCTGGTGTGGACGGACAAGACCAATGAGAGACAGGAGAAGGGCATCCGACAGCTTGCTCAGGAGGCGAGGCAGGGAAACGCTCATGACGAGAACGTCCTCACCTACTACAGGTAGAGACACGGGAGGACGCCGCCCCCTGGTGGCCACAGAAAATCCCCTTGTAGTTACTCTACTGTACCTACTGTATTTTACCTCACCCACTAAAAGGGTTTACATTTTTTACATGGGATCGACTTTTAGTATTAGTCAATTTATGATTTATGATTTATATTTTTAGTGTTTCCCAGTGGAAAACACTAAAGTAAATCTGTTGGGTCACCAAACACATTTAGATTGATCCTCTAGGAACCATGAATATCATCTGTAAACTACTCGGACATCTTCACCTCTCTGGCCCCATTCGTCTGTGAGATCATTTATAATATAACTAAGTTAAATACACCCCCCCCCCCCCCCCCACCAGGTACCAGCTGAAGCTCTTTGCCCGGATGTGTTTGGACCGTCAGTACCTGGCCATCGATGAGATCTCCAAGCAGCTGGACGTGGAGCTCATCTTCCTGTGCATGATGGACGAGACGCTGCCCTTCGACCTGCGAGCCTCCTTCTGTCGCCTCATGCTCCACGCCCACGTGGACCGGGACCCCCAGGAGCTGGTGACCCCGGTGAAGTTCGCCCGCCTCTGGACCGAGATCCCCACGTCCATCACCATCAAAGAGTTGGTAGATTTTAATACTGCTTCCATGAAACGGGAATTTACGGGACTTGCTTTAGCTGTAGAATATGTCACCTGGAAATTGTTGATGGTGTAAAAAATAGCAAAACAGTGCAACACAACGACCTGCCTGTTTGACAAAACGACTCTCAACACGGGTACAGACCCACACGGGTTCAGACCTGAAACCTCAGTTAGTCAGTCAGAGCTGCAGAAGCTTCTTGGATGAGAAGTGAAACATCAACACACGGATCTGTATCTTCTGAAGTTTGCATTCCCTCAGAGGTAGAGAGTCGAGTCAGTAAGTTCTCATAGAGGTTTACTGACATAATGGACTCAACTTGTAGAGTTCTGAACCACCACAAGTTTCACAGAAGTTGTGTTCCTTGCTGTTGATGCCCCTACAGTATGACTGTATGTAGTGGTACGTTGTCAGTGTTGATAGTACTGTACGTTTTGTAAAGTGGACTCTGGTGAACTTTGTTATCCAAGAGACAACTCTAACAGAGCCTGGATAGCTCAGCCGGTAGAGCATCAGACTTTTAATCTGAGGGTCCAGGGTTCAAGTCCCTGTTCAGGCGATGCTCTCCTTTAGAGTGAGTTCACACTGAGATTTCTATTCAGTAGTTATAAACAAGTTATAACAGAAGAAGGCTTCATAAAACTTGTGAACCCTGACTGTGATACCTTATGGCTCCTGAATAGTGATGTCATGCTGCACTTCTATCTATGGAAGTGTGTTTTCAATCACAAATATCCTTAAAGCAAATCAGTAAGTCTGAAATTATTGAGATTCCTCACAAAATCAGCTAAATTAGCTTTCTGGTCCTGCTCCACCACTATGGAGGACCATACATGACATAAGTAAAAATAAATAAATAAATAAATGTATAAATAAATACAGAAATAAATAAATAAATAAAAAAGGAAATTAATTAATTAATACAGAAATAAATAAATAAATATGTTAATACCAAAAGAAATGTCAAAATAAATGTCTTAAATATATTTGCACATTTATTTATTCCCTGATACATTTCCTTTTCATTTGCAGTGTCCTTATGCTAATGAGAAAGGCGGGCCTAACCGCAGTCTCGAGCAGGATTGGTCACAGGAGTGTAATGATCCAGCCCTACTTCTGCCTCTCAATGCTGACTGGTGTCCAGTAGCTGTTTGCAGCGTTGAGCCAGTTCACACTTAAAATGAACTAGTTCAAGTTCAGAGGGTTAGTTAAGGTTATTTTTTATTGGGATGATTTAGCTGTCAGTAGTCCTGACTGTGAGCGTCACGTGTTGTACTGAGCACAAGGAGCGAGCCGAGAGGAGAAGGAGGAAACAGAAACTCCAGCTCAGTACAAACCACCTGCAGCTTCTGCTCTGATCATGAAGCCGCTGATCTCTGATCAGATGTGACCAGAGAAACTCTGTGTTTCCACTGTTTCCACTGTTCCACAGAGTCACTAACTGGCTGTTTCATGGTGAAGAGCTCAAGTCTCAGTCACTGCCCGTGTCTCTGAGCGAGTGTGTGACGGAGCGCAGGGGCTGTGTGTGTGTAGCTCAGTTGACCAATCCTGCTCGAGACTGAGGTTAGGCCCGCCTTTCTCATTAGCATAAGGACACTGAAATGTGGAAATAAATAAATGTGGAAATAAATAAAAGTTGGAATAAAAGTGGAAATAAATTAATAAATGTGGAAATAAGTTTAAGACATTGATTTATTTAATTCTGCATTTATTTCCACATTTATTTATTTATTCCCACATTTATTCCAACTTTTATTTTTCGATTTCAGTGTCCTTATGCTAATGAGAAAGGCGGGCCTAACCTCAGTCTCGAGCAGGATTGGTCAACTGAGCTACACACACACAGCCCCTGCGCTCCGTCACACACTCGCTCAGAGACACGGGCAGTGACTGAGACTTGAGCTCTTCACCGTGAAACAGCCAGTTAGTGACTCTGTGGAACAGTGGAAACACAGAGTTTCTCTGGTCACATCTGCTCAGAGATCAGCGGCTTCATGATCAGAGCAGAAGCTGCAGGTGGTTTGTACTGAGCTGGAGTTTCTGTTTCCTCCTTCTCCTCTCGGCTCGCTCCTTGTGCTCAGTACAACACGTGACGCTCACAGTCAGGACTACTGACAGCTAAATCATCCCAATAAAAAATAACCTTAACTAACCCTCTGAACTTGAACTAGTTCATTTTAAGTGTGAACTGGCTCAACGCTGCAAACAGCTACTGGACACCAGCATTGAGAGGCAGAAGTAGTAGGGCTGGATCATTACACTCCTGTGACCAATCCTGCATGAGACTGCGGTTAGGCCCGCCTTTCTCATTAGCATAAGGACACTGCAAATGAAAAGGAAATGTATCAGGGAATAAATAAATGTGCAAATATATTTAAGACATTTATTTTGACTTTTCTTTTGGTATTAACATATTTATTTATTTAATTCTGTATTTATTTATTTATTTCCATTTTTATTTATTCATTTATTTATTTATTTCTGTATTTATTTATACATTTATTTATTTTTACTTAAGTCATGTATGGTCCTCCATACACCACAAGTATAAAATGGTCCTTGCTGTAGATGCCCATAGACTGCCTGACTGTATATAGTGATACCTTGTCGGTGTTGGTAGTACTGTACGTTTTGTAAAGTGGACTCTGGAAAAATTTGTCGTCCAAGAGACAACTCTCTCAGAGCCTGGATAGCTCAGCCGGTAGAGCATCAGACTTTTAATCTGAGGGTCCAGGGTTCAAGTCCCTGTTCAGGCGACGCTCTCATTTAGAGTGGGCTCACAATGAGATTTCTATTAAGTGGTTATAAACAAGTTATAACAAAAGAAGGCTTGATTCACTCTCATGACACTTATGAACCCTCACTGTGATTCCTTATGGCTCCTGAATAGTCTGTTTTCAATGAAGCAAATCAATAAGAGAAATATAAGATTTCCTCACTTAAATGGCTAAATGGTTTTGGGTTGTTCCACCACAACTATAAAATGTTCCTTGCTGCAGATACCCATAAACTGCTCGACTGCTTGTACTGGTACTTTGTATTTGTTGTTTGTGTTGTTTATGTATTTAAATCTAATGTTTTCCTCGAAAGACAACCCTCCTGAAGCCTGAGTAGCTCAGACGGTGGAGCATCAGACTTTTAATCTATCTGAGCGTCTAGGGTTCAAGTCCCTGTTCAGGTGAAACACACTTGTTATGAGTTAATTGGTTATCATACATGTCCTCCCCAGTTATGACTCCAACATGGACGACAGCCGGTACAACAAGAAGAACCGTTTCTCCAACACCATGGCCTTCATGGAGGAATATCTCAACAACGTTCTCAACGACGAGTTCCCGTTCCACAACGAGGAGAAAAACAAACTCACATACGAGGTCCGTCCAGATTCCTCCTCTCTCTCTTCTCATCGTAAATCTCTCTCCGTCCTCCAGTTTTCCTTTCTTCCCGGTGGTCACTGCGCTGTGTCTCTTCTCCAGGTGGTGAGTCTGGCCAGACATCTGATCTACTTTGGATTCTACAGTTTCTTTGAGCTGCTCAGACTCACCAGAACTCTGCTGGGCATCATCGACTGTCGACCCAACCCCGGCCACGCTGCGCTGATGTTCCATGATGACGGATCAGGTTCTCTTCTCTCTGCTTATCTTTATCAATCCTTACAAATGTTCCTCAAATGACGGCAGGGATAAGATCATTTATATTCCCAGAAGGTTCCTTGTGCTAAAAATACTGAGTATAGAAAGTAAAACATCATAAAATTTAGATGTTTATGAATGTATATCATCTTTACTATGTATTGGACTTTTGTTTATTAAGTTCTTGTACTTTGCTTTTATTTTATTGAATAATTTCTCTAATTGCTCTGCTAGGTTTCTTCTCGTCCAGCACATCTCATTGAACAGTAGACCCTGTGTTAACTTCTCTGCTCGTGTCTCTGAAGGGAAGAACGTGAAGCGCTCCATACACGGGATGGGACAGATAATGTCCACCATGGTCCTCAACAGGAAGCAGTCCATATTTGGAGGTCCGGGCGCCAGAGGGGCAGGGCTGGGGGCGGGGCTAGGACTTGATGGACAGAGAGCTGGTAAAGACAGTATTGACAGGATGGACCTGACGGTGATGGACACGAAGCTGAAGATACTGGAGATATTACAGGTAACTGAAATACCAGATGAATGATTATGAGATCTCCAGTGAAGCTGTTTCATCTGATCTGAGATCTGCTCCTCTTCAGTTCATCCTGAACGTTCGACTGGACTACCGCCTCTCCTTCCTGCTGTCCGTCTTCAAGAAGGAGTTTGTGGAAGTTTACCCGATGGCTGATGCTGACGCCACCACTAACATGGAGCAAGCAGGTAAACATCACACACACACACACACAGCCAATGGAAACACACACACTCATTATCTTTATCTAACTTTTATTTTCACGTTTAAAATACTAATTTTGGAATTTAATACAAAATTACTCCTATTTGGTTTGATACAATTTGGGGTGACTTGAATTTTTGTATTTTTTATTATTATTATTTTATGCAGCCAACAACGTTTTTTTTCCATTTTGAATATATTTGGCTTTTCCCTGATTTCTAATATTTTTGAAACTCACATGTAAGTTGTCGAGGTTGTTAAAGCTCTTAAAAATCTAAACATTGGTCTTTCAGTATTATCAGGTTTTTAGAAAGACTTGTGATCCAGCTCAACACACAGTGTTTGGTAAAGTTGTGTGTTGTCACTTCTCTCGCTACTTGCAGACGTCCCAGCCAACACGGAGACAACAGGTAGAACCTGGAAACTCTTCTTAGAGGCGTAGTGTCTTCAATGTCGGGGGCATTGGTTTCGTCCCTCGTGTTGTCAGTTTTTGTTTGGATGTTGTTGTGTATCGGAGCCGTGTTTTCTTTGTGTGTTCCTTGATGAAGCTGCGTGTGTGCGTTCGTTTGTGGAAATGAGTCTTTACAGCTTCAGTCCACATGAACCTGCGAGGTTTCCTGTGGGTGTCAGACCACAGCGTTGACATCAAGGTTCAGTTGTCCACTGTCGTATTGTCCCCGTCCTCCTTGTGTCAAGTTCTGGTCTCTGGACTTTGAAAACAAAGAAATGTGTCTTGTTTTTCTCATCAATCTTTTTGACTGATTGAATGTCTATGTTTTATTTTGTCTTTTATAGAAAGTCACTAAATGTTTTTGTTTTGCTTATAGATTCAGATTTTGTGGCATGTTTCTTTTTAAATCAGATTTGTGTGTTTGTTGTACAGTGTGTATCGTGTGTGTGTGTGTGTGTGTGTGTGTGTGTGTGTGGTGAAGTTCCATTGGTTGGTAGAAATTGGTCGATGAAATTGGACAATCTGTGATTTTGAATTCATACTGGCCTTCAAAGTTTATTACTTTGAACTTGAACTTATAGTGGGAGGGAGGGGACGTCTGTGCTGCTGCTACAGACGACCACAGACAACCACAGACATCAAGTTCAAATGTCTGGCCTCAAAAGTGAACCACTTTAAAAGATGTATTTACGTCTCCTGTGTGGGAACATCGACCATCTACCATCTGCTTTAGAGATTCAACTTTTACAATTTTATATTGAATGTTACAAAGGTTAAAGGTTTAATGTGTAAGACTTTGGTCAAATTGATCTATTGGCAGAAAATGAATATAAAATAATCCTAGTGATGTTTTCACTAGTGTGTTTCATCTAAATTATTCTTTATCCTACAATGGGCTCTTTATATTTAAATACTTTATATTTTAATACTTTACGTGAACCTTTAAGTATTGTACAGCTCTTCAAGGCATTTTAAACACCTTCTACCAGAATACAAGTATTTTCAGGTTTTTAAAAGACGTGTGTGAACTACCTGAACACACACCCTGCAGTGTTTGGTAAAGTTGTGTTACTTTTCTTAATGCTTGCAGACATCCCAGTCAACGTGGAAACAGCAGGTACAACCTGGAAACTCTGAATTCATTTAGGCTCATAAATGTCGGGGCTGTTTTTACACGTTGCTTCGTTGTCGTCCATCTTTTTGTGCGTTTTTTTGGTTGTTTGTTCGTAGCTGCCTTTAGAACTGAGCCGTGTTTTCTTTGTGAGTTCCTCATCGAAGCCGTGTGTGTATGAGGTCGTGGAAATTACCGTCTACAACTTCAGTTTTTCTATTTCTAATAAGTTCTGTGTTTGTCCGTCCACAGCCGCCATCAACCTGCTGCACATTGGGGAGCAGGCGGAGGCCATGTTTGGAGTCGGGTAAGCAATCCCACTTTTATTTTATACGTACATTTTCATCAATTTGAGGATATTTAACCTTAAGGGACATTTGATGGAGGATGTTGGTAACGTGTGATCACAGGAAAGGGAACAGCATCCTGGAGGTGGACGATGAAGGCGGCCGCATGTTCTTGCGAGTGCTGATCCACCTCACCATGCACGAGTACCCTCCTCTGGTGTCTGGAGCCCTGCAGCTGCTCTTCAGACACTTCAGCCAGAGACAGGAGGTCCTGCACACATTCAAACAGGTGATCACTCAACACACAGGGTAATAAAGGTCTAACTGTGAACAGGATGAAGGCTGATGACTGGAAGATTAAATCTGATATCTACTGGAGCATGTTTTCCGATGGCATTCGCTGGTTTGATGATGGCACAGAAAGAGTCCGTGAGAAAACCCTCCAGAAGCTTCTCTATCTCAGACTGTAGAGCAGCTGACTGTGAATCTGAGGGGTTGAGGGTTCGAGTCCCTCTCAAGGTGGTGCACTGGATATCAAACACTTTCACGGTCGTGTCTTCGGATTCTTATACATCACGTGATGTCATATAAACCCCAACTGTCCAAATGTTTATTTTAATATATCAGTGTAAGTAATATTACCTATGGATGTAATATGAAACCTGGATTTAGGACAGATTTGTTTAAATGTGAGGACAATGCTCTCGAAGCCTGTGTAGCTCAGTTGGCAGAGCTTCAGACTTTTAATATGAAGGTCCAGGGTTCAAGTCCCTGTACAGGTGTTATTCTTCTACTCTGCAGTGGTCGACTCCCTTCAGGTGTCGTTCCTCCTGAGAAGTGTGTGAACTTCACTCCTTCAGGCAGAATGTTTAACCTTTCACTGACACACCTGAAATCACTCTGAAATGTTTTGTCTTTGAAACTGAGAGGATATTGAATATGAATCCATGGATGAAATGTTGATTGATCGAACCTCCATGTTTCTCCCCGGGCTCCTGCAGGTCCAGTTGCTGATCACGTCTTCGGATGTAGAGAACTACAAACTGATCAAGGCGGATCTGGATCGCCTCCGGACGCTGGTGGAGAAATCTGAACTGTGGGTGGAGAAGAAAAGCTCGGGAGGAGGTGAAGGGAAGAAGGAGAAAAAAGACAAGAAGGAGAAAGGAGAGGTAGGGAGGAGAAAATCATGATGATCATCACCTCTATCTGTATAAGTAGCCAAAATATTGGAATTAGAAATAAAGTTGGGTCATTTGTTTATTATGGACTCATTCTAATCCTGTTTACACTGGTAAAGTGCTACATGAATAACATCTATTATTAGTATAATTGTTTTGACTCCCTGATGTAGACTTGTGGAGGCAAACAAGTTTAATTGAACCATCCTTAATAATGGACTTTTATTATCTAAAACCTAACCTGGACATTATGGTTTGAAGTGGAGGTCATGTCCATATTTCTTTGGGATAGAAACATAGAGGAAGTGACCTTTACTTTGAAGAGACCTTTACTTTGAAGAGACCTTTACTTTGACAGAGCTCCTGTAAGAAGCCGATGTTCATGTCGCTGAATGATTATCGTCTAACTTCCAAAGATCTTCATGTCTCGATGGCTGAGTGATTCTCCAGGCTGCTGTAAACAACTAACTGTTTATATCCACTAACCAACTAACTCAAAGTCATTAAGAACTAACCCGTCACATTATCATTTATTAATTATCAGGATATTCGTCACTAAAAGACTAAACTGAAACTAAGATCGCATTTTGTCTCTGGAACTAACGCTGGTGTGGGGCTTGCTGGGGTCTCAGCTGAGGAGGAGGCTACGTGGTCCTGGGTTCACATGTGGTCGGGGATTGTTGTTATTCATCTTCTACTTTCTCACCACTTTCTCCTCTCTTATTTTGAAATGAACGGCCTGTGCTTAGATAAGGATTTGTTATGTCTAACCTTCCACTAAAAGTCCTGTGATACCTGATGTTTACCTTTTCACACACTGAGCCACCAAGGGCAGTTTGTGGATCAGGATTTGGGTTCGTAGGAGCCAGGGAATCGAACCACCGACCTTCTAACTTGTGGACAATCTGCTCTATCTCTGCTGGTCATTGTTTTAAATCTAATACACACTTATGTTCCATCTCAAACTATTAAAACAACAACCTAACAAGCAATAAGCAAGTCATGTTGTGTTCTGTTGCCATCAATGTGCTGACCTACATTTGATGAGACTGAACCACAACAGTTTCCTGCTAAAGGAAATCATGCTTATTGCTTTGGTTTGTGGTGTCGGCCTTTCTTCAATAACTAATAGTTTGTTGTGTGAGTGTGTGTTTGTCGTGGTACCGTGCTCGGAGAGAACTGCATACGCTGTCTTACACTCTGCGTCCTGCAGGGGCCGTCAGAGGAAGCACCGCCCAAGAAGGACAAACAGGAGAAGGGCAACGAGAACTACAGCAAAGTCAAAGAGGTGAGGACACTGGTCCGTCTGTGTGGAGCTGCCGTGGGGGGTGCGTCTCAGCTGTGTGGTGTTTCCTCGTCGTGCTTCCCAGAGGTCACCTGGGATGTGTCTTCTTTACGTGGTGCTCCTCAGCAATGGTGGCTTCCAGCACTCAGATTACATTTCATCATCTCCCCCCCCCCCCCCCCCCCCCCAACAGTCACTTTTAATAAGAGCAGGTCTAATATCTAAAGAGGATAAAGAGGTTGAAACTTCTCTAAAGGAAAAAGTGAAACCAGTGAATCGTTGTTTCTGCTGCAAAGTGAACTCTTCTTAATAAAACTGAATCTAAAATATTAGAAATTTAAAAGTTCAGCCAATCAGAATAGTTTTTTCCTTTTCTTTCACCTAATAAATCATCAGTTCCAAAAATCCAGTTGTGTCCAATCATGTAAAATCATTATTTAATTTTTCCGTTTTCATATAATCAAACCATCAGCGCTGAAATGTATGTGTCAATCAAAAGTCATTTTCACTTTTACTTACAGATCAATGTGAGTCACCGCTGTGATATGTAAATATTACACTGGATGTTATAGCATCTGACAGTGACCAGCTCTGTTCACTTGATTTCAATTAAAAGACGTTTTAATGATGTCATGAAATAACGAGTTGTTGGAAGTCGATCGACGACTAAAAATCCTTCATCTGATTAAAATGAGTCTAAAAATCACCAATATCTAAAAACAATTTTGACTTGATTAGTTAATTCGACTTTTTAATAACTTGAATTAGTTATTTGATTGACTGACTCCTGATTGGTCGAGAGCCCGATCAGCTGACTCCAGGATCCAGACGACGTCTCAAGTGAAAGATGGCATCATATTGTACATCAGGAGGAAATGGAGCTGAGCCGTCCATCTTTATTTACATAATATAGTTATGTTCTTCTCTAACTCTAACTCTCTCTCTCGGTCCTCTCTCTCTTTCTCCATCCCCCTCTGTCCTCTCTCTCTCTCTCTCTCTCTCTCTCTCTCTCTCTCTCTCTCTCTCTTTAGATCCTGGAAAGGTTGAGCAAGATGTGCATCAGTGGAGTTTGGAAGAAGCAGCAGAGGTTGTTGAAGAACATGGGAGCTCATAAAGTCATGTTGGACCTGCTGCAGGTGTCATATGACCAGGTAAGACTGAGCCCCACCAAAATAAAAGCCCTGAATTCCCCGATCAAGGGTCTGGATCTTTGTGACTGTGGCTGAACCGATCCTCATGGTTTAAACACTATATCTAGAAATGGAGATTCCTTCCCACCCTAACCCCCCCCCCCCCTCCCCCACACTGTGTGTGTGCAGAGCGACATGAAGATGCAGGAGATCATCAGGTACACTCACCTGTTCCTGCAGAAGTTCTGTACGGGGAACCCGGAGAACCAGGTGTTGCTGCACAAGAACCTCAACCTGTTCCTCAACCCTGGGGTATAACCGTTTTCTATAACTGATCAAGTTCAATGAAATGAATCAATCAATGTCTAAAACCCCATGAGTGACACCTACCCTCTTGAGTCTGGAGACAACAACGACGAGTATTATTATTTATTCTGTCTATCGATAAAACAAACATTATGAATCTGTCTCTTAGAGATGTGGGGACAAGACTTTAACGACTTTAAAACCCTGACACGTTTCTGATTAAACGTGTCAGACGTTTCTCAAACTCCAACTGATTGACTGAGTAAATAATGAGTGACTGAGTGACGGTGAGAACAGTCTCCTCCTGCTGTGCAGCTGCTGGAGGCCGAGACCGTGCAGCACATCTTCAGCAACAACTACCAGCTGTGCAGCGAGATCTCCGAGAGCGTCCTGCAGCACTTCATCCACTGCCTGGCCACGCACGGCCGCCACGTCCAGTACCTCAACTTCCTGCACACCATCATCAAGGCCGAGGGCAAGTACGTGAAGAAGTGTCAGGACATGATCATGACCGAGGTGAGGACCAGGACCAGGACGAGTCCCTTGGACCAGATGTTCTCAGCCTGTTTGATGTTCTGCAGTAAAGTTCGTTCTCTCCACAGTTGACGAACTCCGGCGAGGACGTCGTGGTCTTCTACAACGACAAGGCCTCATTCAACGTGATGCTGGACCTGATGGCGGAGAGCAGGGAGGGGGTGGGCGAGAGCAGCCCACTCAGGTAACCACTGCACCACCAGGCTTGTGTCTCAGGGTTGTTCTTTGTGTTGGAGTCGTAGACAACATGTCCTCGTCCCTGCAGGTATCACATTTCTCTGGTGGAGCTGCTGGCAGCCTGCGCCGAGGGGAAGAACGTCTACACCGAGATCAAGTGCACGTCACTGCTCCCCCTGGAGGACGTGGTGCGCGTGGTGACGCACGAGGACTGCATCACCGAGGTGACGCTTGTACAGACACACAACTCATTGAGGATCAGATGATCTGTGATCAGCTTTTCCAAAAATCAAGTTCAAACAATTTGTTATGAACATATTCAAACTTCCACACGCTGCCTCTGAGCGTCCTCGGGCTTATTTCACTCCTCTTTCAAACCATCATTAACATCCTCAAACATGTGACCTTTGACCTTGAGGTGTGTTAATGAACTGCTGAGTTCATCACCTGAACAGGGACTTGAACCCTGGACCCTCAGATTAAAAGTCTGATGCTCTACCGTCTGAGCTGCTCCGGCTTCAGGAGGAGTTATTTGGGACGTAAATTTCGAAAGACTCTGATAAATACACACATACATGATCTACATACACACACTACCAATGACAATGTACCACTGAATACACACAAAGGGCATCAAGCACAAGTTGAATCCATTATGTGAGGAAATCTCGATAATGTTCTGCTTCTAGATTCTGTATTTTGTGTTGGAACAAGTCTTTAAAGTTTGAATACAAACCTTTTCACCCATGTTGGTTTGACTGTTTGAATTTGGAATGAGAAGTGAGCGTCCTAATCAGAAGTCTACATGTTGTTCACGTGTGTGTGTCCGTCTTTGTGTCTCAGGTGAAAATCGCCTACGTGAACTTTGTGAACCACTGCTACGTGGACACCGAGGTGGAGATGAAGGAGATCTACACGTCCAACCACATCTGGAAGCTGTTTGAAGACTTCACCGTGGACATGGCTCGGGTAACTACCCCCCCCCCCCCCCCGACTAACTGGGATACCTACGACAGCAGGTCGGGCTCATGCAGCTGCTTTCACGTGTTTCTCCCGTCTGCAGGTTTGTAATAAGAGAGAGAAGCGTCTCTCTGATCCCATCCTGGAGAAATACATCATCCACGTGGTGTTTGACACCATCAACGCCTTCTTCAGCTCGCCCTTCTCTGAGAACAGCACCTCTCTGCAGGTCAGCAGCACATACCTCTCTCTCTTTGTTCTGTTTATCTGTTTATTTCACTTTTTAATCTGAGTCTTTTCTGAGGTTTGATCGTCCTCTCTCTCTCCCTCCCTCTCTCCCTCTCTCTCTCCCTCCCTCTCTCTCCCTCTCTCTCTCTCTCCCCTCTCTCTCTCTCTCTCTCTCTCTCTCTCTCTCTCTCTCTCCCTCTCCCTCTCTCTCTCTCCATCAGACTCACCACACCATCGTCACTCACCTGCTGCAGTCGTCCGTCCGGCTGCTGGACTGTCCCTGGCTGCAGGTGCAGCACCGAGGTCAGGTGGAGACCTGCATCAAGACGCTCGCCATGACAGGTAACACACACACACACACACACACACACACACACAGATACACACACACACACACACACACACAGATGGATCAGTATTTAACTCTCTGTCTCTGTTCAGCTAAGACTCGTTCCATCGCTATCCCTCTGGACCTGGAGTCTCAGATCAGCTCCATGTTGTCCAGTTCTGCTCTCAACTCTCTGTCCCGCTCGAACCCGAACTACAAGTCCTCCTCCCGGTCCATCAGACCCATCGCACCCAGCAACCCCTGGGACTACAAGAACATCATCGAGAAGCTGCAGGTGCAGACGCCACCACAGACACATTCCAAACCGAAGAACTGCCATAAAGCTGCAAAACTCTGATTAAAGTTTGTGTGTGTGTGTCTGTGTGTGTTCCTCAGGACATCATCAACACTCTGGAGGAGCGTCTGAAGCCGCTGGTCAACGCCGAACTGTCCGTGTTGGTGGACGTCCTCCATCAGCCGGAGCTGCTGTTCCTGGAGGGAACCGACGCCCGGCAGCGCTGCGAGTCCGGAGGATTCATCTCCAAGTAGGTTCTGAGTGTGTGTGTGTGTGTGTGTGTGTGTGTGTGTGTGTGTGTGTGTGTGTGTGTGTGTGTGTGTGTGTCCAGGATTGTTGTACGGACCTGAACTGCAAGTCCCTGTTATGTACAAATTGACATGTACATGTTTTTAATGTTAGGGTGTTTATGAATGTCTTCTGAATTCATAGAGACGTGTGTGTTCATATGTGTGTGTGTGTGTTTGTGTGTGTGTGTGTGTGTCTGTGCAGGCTAATCCAACACACCAAAGCTCTGATGTCTGCAGAAGAGAAGTTGTGTATCAAAGTGTTGAGGACGCTGCAGGAGATGTTGATCAGGACTCTGGACTTTGATGAAAAGGTTTGTTAAACCAACTCATTAAAAACAGGCTCGTTCACGGCTACATGAATTCCCAGGTGGAGACAGTAGGGGGCGCTGAGAGAGTCTATTTAACGATGTCATATCAAATGCAGAGCAACATTTGTGATTATTGTATAATTTAAAACTTTTAACAACACTTTACACAACAGACTGGACTTTAGTTCCATTAAATAAATCAGATTTAGTTCTTGAGATATATCTCACTCACTATTACCAACAATGACAATGGCTCAGATATTGTGCAAAACATTTTAATGTTGTGTTAATGAAAAACGTGTTGTGTTGTTTCAGGGAATCTCGCTGCGTAAAGTTTTACTGCAGAATTATCTGTTTCCGAACAAGAAGAACAACCTGAAGACCGACCTGGCGGAGCTCACAGCCGCAGGTACACAAACAACACTGTCGTTAACGCAACACAATGCAAGATTCGCTACACTCTGGCTCCCCCTGCAGGTGGTATACTCAATTCACTGAGTTGTAGTCTGAGCCATAGATATATATATAAAGGCTAGATGTCTCGGCTAATAGAGTCGAACCTCCGTACATGGCGGCCATCTTGGATCAGGTGGCTCGATTGTGTTGTAGTTGTACATGTACTTTTTAAATAACCATAACTTGTTCAATTTTCAACCGATTTTTAAACGGTTTGGTTTATTATAAACGTCAGAGATGTAGTTATGACACAGCATACTTATGAATAATTATGTTATTTTCTAAAAATATTATTAATGTTCTTAAATAGGTACAAGATTTCCCTTTACAAATATAAATATATATTTTTTTTTTATTTTCTTTAAAAACGACATGTACCACAATGTTATGGGTGAGCGAGCCCACTGATCCAAGATGGCCGCCATGTACGGAGGTTCGACTCCGTTGGCCGGAAACGCGTACGAGACATCTAGCCTTTATATATATATCTATGGTCTGAGCCTCCCCGTACACACGGTACACCAGAGTGACAAAGTGCAGTTCCAGGCCTCCAGGGGGCGCTGTGGCAATGACAGACAAGCCATTCTCCATATATATTAGAGTTTGTGTAGCATCAAATAGATTTTGAAGCTGTTAATTATGGTATAAATACTACATAGTGTTGCTTTAACATCAGATCAATAATTATTGTTATTGTGTTATTGTTATTGTGCGTCAGGCGGGGAGCAGGAGCGGGACTGGGCGGCGGTGGCGGCGGTTCAGTGTCGTCTGGACCGAGAAGGAGGAACCAAGCTGTTCACAGATCTGGTGATGAGCACCAAGAACGACAAGATCTTCCAGGAGAGCATCCAGCTCGCCATCTGTCTGCTGGAGGGAGGAAACACCGAGATACAGGTGACACACACACACACACACAGACACACACAGACACACACAGACACACACACACACACACAGGACCACCTCTGTGAGTGAATCTGTGTGTGAGTCCCGTCTTTCTCCAACAGAACTCGTTTTATAAACTGATGATGGGCGACAACAAATCAGAGAAGTTCTTCAAGGTTCTTCACGACCGGATGAAAGAAGCTCGGACGGACATCAAAGCCACGGTCTCTGTTAACGTGGGAGAGATGACGTACAAAGCCAACGAGAAGGAGCTGGAGCAAGGTGACACATCTCCACTCACTGAACTGAAGCTACTCTTCTCTCTGCTGGTGTTTTAATGTATCCTGTAAAATCTGTGACTGTAAAACTCAACCAACAAAAGTGTTTCAGGACGTTTTCTGAACCTTCATGTGCTCGTTTGCTTTTATTGAAGTGTTTTTAAGTAGAATGTTTTTTAGTTTAGTTTTTGAATTTATTCTACGATGAGACTGAAATTCTGAATTGTTGTGGAGGCGGCTCAGGAGCTTTAGCACTTCCTGGTGCGGGGGGGCACCAGCTGATGGGTCAGCCCGGTTCCTCGGCTCTGCAGGCGCCGGCGGTGGAGGAGCAGAGGGAGGTGGAGACGGAGATGGGACCAGCTGTTATCATCATGAAGCCGATTCTCAGGTTCCTCCAGCTGCTCTGCGAGAACCACAACCACGACCTGCAGGTTTGTGTTTCACTTATCAACAACCAGGACGTAAAGACAACACACTATAGAGAGATATTTACTGTGAACGAGATGGAACCTGTGTTTCTGTCTCTCCAGAACTTTCTGCGATGCCAGAACAATAAGACCAACTACAACCTGGTGTGTGAGACGCTTCAGTTCCTGGACATCATGTGTGGAAGCACCACAGGGGGTCTGGGCCTGCTGGGCCTCTACATCAACGAGTCCAACGTCCACCTCATCACCCAGACGCTGGAGACACTCACTGAGTACTGCCAGGGCCCGTGCCAGGAGAACCAGGTGAGGAGCAGGAGGGATCAGCATGGAGGTGCAGAGGCAGGTCCACTCAGCGTTAACACTGTGTGTGTGTGTGTGTGTCTGTGTGTGTGTGCGGGACCCAGACGTGTATAGTGACCCACGATTCCAACGGCATCGACATCATCACGGCTCTGATCCTGAACGACATCAGCCCGTTGTGTCGATACCAGATGGAGATGGTGCTGCAGCTGAAGGTCTGTTCTGAGATCAGCTGTTCGTGGTCAGAACCCCGGGGGCTGTGAATAAAGATGGAGGACGCGTCGCCACTTCCTCCCGTGGTCCAGAAATATGATCACTGCCATCTTGTGGTGATGAAGTGGAGTGGAGCTGTGGTGTCGTGATCATGAGTCAGTCTCAGCTGTCAATCAAGACGTCTCAGCCCATTTGTATATCATCAAATAACTATTTAAAACCAAACTTTATCAGAGACACTTTAACAAACATCAGTGAGATAAGAACTTCACTTAAAATGACAGAAAACATCTTATTTAACTATTATTGAACTTTAGTTCTGCTCCAGGTCCCATCTGCTAACTAGGAGGAGGCGGCTTTGATTCAGACTTTGGCTTCCCCTTCAGGAGCCGTCATATCGTCCATCTTCATTTACAGTCGCTGGTTTAGAACCAGAGGTGAACACGTTGTTCCAGATGTTCGGTTCCAGATGTTTGATGCTGATGTTGTGTGTCTGGTTTTCAGGACAACGCCTCCAAGCTGCTGCTGGCTCTGATGGAGAGTCGCCATGACAGTGAGAACGCCGAGAGGATCCTGTTCAACCTGCGACCACGAGAGCTGGTGAGAGAGTCCTTCATCACCTCCTTCATCCTCTTCATCACCTCCTTCATCACCTCCTTCATCCTCTTCATCCTCTTCATCTCTGTTCCCTCTGCTGTATGTTCTATATATGGAAAAATCTATATAAACGTGTGTGTGTGTGTGTGTGTGTGTGTGTGTCCAGGTGGAGGTGATAAAGAAGGCCTATAACCAGGATCAGGACAGTGATTGTGAGGGGGGGGAGGTTTCTCCTCGGGAGGTTGGACACAACATCTACATCCTGGCTCAACAGGTGACACAACACAACCTCTCTCTGCTACTGCATCATGAGTACTTCTACTTTTAAGATTAGAGAAGATCCAATAAGATGAGGTAAGTTAGAATAAGATAAGATAAATTAATCCTTTATTAATCCCACGATGGGGAAATTTGCAGTATTACAGCAGCAAGAGTCAGAAAGAGGCATCAGTAAGTACTAATAAGTAACTGTACTCACTTGTATTTAATACTTGAAGTAAAGTTGTGTGTCTGGTGTGTTTGTGCTCAGTTGGCCAGACACAACAAAGTTCTGCAGAACCTCCTGAAACCACTGAAGAAGAGTAAAGAGGGAGAGGAGGGAATCTCCTCCATGGTAATTCACCCGTCTACACCCTCAGTTACTGTAAGAGTACTGCAGTACTGATGGAGCTACTGCAGTACTGATGGAGCCACTGCAGCAGTGTTACATGAATGTTTGTGTGTCTGCAGCTGAACCTGAACAACCGGCCTCTGTCCCAGATGTTGAAGTCCACAGCTCCAGCTGCTGTGGTGGATCAGGATCCTCTGGAGTACTACGAGCTGCTGACCTCTCAGATAGAGGTACTGCTCACATATATATACACACATGTGTCATACATGTACACATGTGTGACGTTACCGTGACCTGTGTGTGCAGATTGTGCGTGACGACCGCAGCATGGAGCAGATTGTGTTCCCCGTCCATCCCATCTGTGAGTTCCTGACCGATGAGTCGAAGTTCAGGGTCTTCAACACCACGGAGCAGGACGAGCAGGGGTCAAAGGTCACACACTTCTTTGAGCAGTCGTCCTTCCTGCACGGAGAGATGGAGTGGCAGAAGAAGCTGAGGAGTGAGAACACACAGACGCACACACACACACAAACACACACACACACACACACACACACACACACACACAAACACACACACACACACAGCTTGAGAACGTTTTCCTGAAGTTAACAGTGAAGAGTCGATGACCTTGGATTTTAAATCCCTGAGGCTTTCAACCATGTTTAATCTGTGTGTGTGTGTGTGTGTGTGTGTGTGTGTGTGTGTGTGTGTGTGTGTGTGTGTGTGTGTGTGTGTGTGTGTGTGTGTGTGTGTGTGTGTGTGTGTGTGTGTGTGTGTGATTCAGGCATGCCGGTGTTGTTCTGGTTCTCTCGGAGGATGACTCTCTGGGGATCCATCTCTTTTAATCTCGCCGTCTTCATCAATCTCATCATCGCCTTCTTCTACCCCTACAACTCAGGACAAGGTACTGATGCAAATATTACTACTGCTACTTCTACTACTACAACTTCTACTACTGCAACTTCTACTGCTGCAGTAGTCCGTGTGTGTTGTTAATGTCGGAGTTCATACCTCCTGAACCTCGGTCGAGACTCTCAGGTGTGAAATTGAATTGAGATGTTTCCTCTCAGCCGGAGCCATCGACGACTCCCTGCTGCTGATGCTGTTCTGGATCCTGACTGGTTTGTCTGTACTGGGTCTGTTCTCCCAGCGCTACGGCCTCCAGCCTCTGACCCTGGCTCTGATCCTCAGATCCATTTACCACTTCGGCATCGGGCCCACGCTCATCCTGCTCGGCGCACTCAACGTAGGAACCACGTCTCCCCCCCCCGTCCTTAAACTACAATCAGTTTTTATTGTGAAAGTTATCAAACTTATTTAAACTTCTACTAGTGAACTTTTAAAGACTTGTTGGACCCTCTCCTGACGCCCTGCTGTGTCTCTCTGTTCACCTCCAGCTCATCAACAAGATTGTGTTTGTTGTGAGTTTCGTGGGAAACAACGGGACGTTTATTATGGGATACAAAGCCATGGTGATGGACGTGGAGTTCAACTACCACCTGGCGTACGTCCTGACCTCCACGCTGGGACTGTTCGTCCACGAGCTCTTCTACAGCATCCTGGTAAACCACCGGCACCTTCCTCCTCACGGCTCAACTGCCTTCTGAGACAGATGTTAACCCCTTACTGCCTGAATCAATTTCCAATTATATAAACAAATTATTTGTGTTTTTGGCTGTCATACAGATGCTAAATTAAGTGGAGATTGTTAATGTCAATATAGCATATACAATAGATTACACATTTAGGTATGAGGCTAATTAGCGACATTAGGCATAATGGGGCATAACCTTAATTTCAACACATTTTTCAGTCTCTGGTATGTAGATTATTATATTGATGCTGCTTTTGCTTGAAATTGAATAACAACATATGTTTCTGTACAATCATTGCTGTTCCATCATAACAGAATTTCAAATACAACTTAATACCTTAAAATAACTTTGCTACACAGTCCCAAGGGGCTAGTATGTATTTTCCACTCCGACCACTAGACGGCGGCAGAGTACTTCCAGTACCTTCCTTGGTATGTGTAGTATTTGCACCATCAGGCACAATCGTCACCTCTGCGGCATTAAGACCGGAACTGGGTTTGAGGGGAATTCGCGACATTTGTCTACAAGGGGTTAACTCTGTGTGTGTCTGTGTGTGTGTGTCTGTGTGTGTGTGTCTGTGCAGCTGTTTGACCTCATCTACCGGGAGGAGACGCTGTTCAACGTGATAAAGAGTGTGACTCGTAACGGTCGCTCCATCCTGCTGACGGCGCTGCTCGCTCTCATCCTCGTCTACCTCTTCTCCATCGTGGGCTTCCTCTGCCTGAAGGAGGATTTCATCATGGAGGTCGACCTGCTGCCTCAGCTCGCTACAGGTACACACACACAAACACACACCGGTGACAATCCTCTGACTGTGTGTGTGTCACTGCTGCGGGTTGGTGACTCTGTTTGTGTGTGTGTGTGTGTGTGTTGTGCAGCTCCTCAGCCGAGCGAAGCCTCTCAGGATTTCCTCGACTCGTGTTCTTCAGACGGCGTCAGCTGCACGTCGGAGACCAGCGGCGCCGCCGAGCAGGAAGGTGGGGGGGCGGAGTCTGATCAGCACACACCTGGAGTTTAACCCTTTGAACCATTTAGATCAAATCTGAGTCTTAAGATGTTTCCGCTGCAACATCTCAGCTTTAAAGGTGGATGTTCAAGTCCTAACCGTGTGTGTGTGTGTTTCTGTGTGTGTGTCTGTGTGTGTGTCTGTGTGTGTGTGTGTTGCAGAGGTGTCCAACACGGAGCGAGCATGTGACACGCTGCTGATGTGCATCGTCACGGTGCTGAACCACGGGCTGAGGAACGGAGGAGGAGTCGGAGACGTTCTCAGGAAACCATCGAAGAACGTGAGGAAAACCATTGAGCTGAACTCATCACGTGTCACTACTCAGTTACTCTGCGGAAAGTAACTAAGTACTAACAAGTATCAGTACAAAACCTCAGTCAGTGGCTGATAAGTTGAAGTTTTTTGTGGTATAAGTTGTTTAACCAATACGTGTGAAATAAGTTATGATTAATAACTTTATTTACAGTTCAAAAGACAATGACTAATGTTTGAATATGATCAGCTTCTAAAATAAGTTGTGTTGAATAAATGAAATACTATTTACACACCGATTACAATAATCCAATTATAAAAAATACATATAATGACACAAAGGAGTAATTTAAATGTCCAACTTTAACCTTTAAGTTTGAAACTATTATTACATTTTTGTATCTTTGTGTATCTCTTTGCATGTGTGTGTGTGTGTGTCTGTGTGTCTGTGTGTGTGTGTGTGTGTGTGTGTGTGTGCAGGAGCCGTTGTTCCCCGCCCGGGTTGTGTACGACCTGTTGTTCTACTTCATCGTCATCATCATCGTCCTCAACTTGATCTTCGGCGTCATCATCGACACGTTCGCCGACCTGAGGAGCGAGAAGCAGAAGAAGGAGGAGATCCTGAAGACCACGTGTTTCATCTGTGGTGAGTGGAGTCCCAACCAGAAGGTTCACCAGGCCCGGGGGGGGGGGGGGGGCTCTAGTGTGCAAAGTGTCGGGTTGTGTTGCTGAGGACGGTTGTGTGTTGCTGCAGGTCTGGAGAGAGACAAGTTTGACAACAAGACGGTGTCCTTTGAAGAGCACATCAAGATGGAGCACAACATCTGGAACTACCTGTACTTCATCGTCCTGGTGCGAGAGAAGAACAAGACGGACTACACCGGGCCGGAGAGCTACGTCGCACACATGATCAAGGTAGACACACAAACACACACACCCAATGTGATCGAGACACAAACACACACGTCTGACCGTCTTCTTCCGTCTCAGAACAACAACCTGGACTGGTTCCCACGGATGCAGGCGATGTCCCTGGTGGTGACGGACGGGGACGGGGAGCAGAACGAGATGAGGATGCTACAGGACAAACTGGCCACGACCATGAAGGTGGTGATGACCCTGACCACGCAGCTGATGGAGCTGAAGGAGCAGGTACACAGACACACACAGACACACACACACACACACACACTCACCCACACACACTTTCTTTAATCTGCCTCCTGCCTGTGTGCAGATGACGGAGCAGAGGAAGAGGAGGCAGCGGATGGGATTCGTTGACGTGCAGTCGGGAGCCGGCGCTGCACTGCCCCCTAGTGCCGGAGGAGGAAACCACCAGATGTACAAATCATAGGGACAGACTCCTGTTATGGAACATGACGGAGTTTCACTGTAAGATGCACGACTGCAAAGAAAAGAAAACACTAGAACACGGATACAACATGTGCAGCGGATGTTTGTCTCTAAAGACACAACGAGAGATTTGTTTGTTTTCACTTTTTTCAATATCCAGAGAGAGAAACACGGATCACAGCAGAATGATAATAAATAAACTATGTTATCGTTAGCATCCTGGATAAATGACGGTAGGTTCCACATCATGTATTTAACTCCACAGATGTCTGTGTGTGTCTGTGGAGAACTGATCATGTTATTGACTTCACACTTGACACGTGTCAATCACCAGAGGAAGTGTTTGAAGCTGTAATTGGGGGCGGGGCCACGATTAAAACCTCCTCCCCCTTCAGAAATTCAAGATTCCAGATTCCTTTATCAGCTTTTTCCGTTTCACAGTAAAAAGGCATCGACTCACTTTAGTTAATTTAAGGAAATGTTGTTGGAAACAGAAAACGTTTGAATGTAAAGTGAACCCATGTTTTTGTTTGTTTTGTTTTTTAAATGTAGTTTCAAAGTGAACTATTTTAATATGAATATTATGGTTTGACTGTGATGTATTTATGGAGCAGATCCTGTTTTCTAACACTGTAACTAGCTCAGTACAGACACTGGACTAAACGTGAGCTGCTTTCTGGGAAGTCAAGAGAACGACTTACAGAGAAACAGGGAGGAGGAGGAGGAGGAGGAGGAGGAGGAGGAGGAGGAGGATGGTGTGATGAAGACTACACATCTTCAGAAAAATAAAATATTTACTATGAAACACAAAGTGCACGTTTCCTCACTTGTCAATCTGTTCTAGAATTTCTGCAGTGTATGTTTGGGTTTTAGGAGAATCTGTCTAATGCATTGACCTATATACTATAAACCTGTATACCTGATGTGTGACTATCGAACCACAAGGTGGCGTGCTGCTGTCCTTGTGAAGCAGGAGCATCATGAACGGCTCAACACTTCCCTCTAGAGGCTGAAATTAATTTGAACTGACCCTTTTTTTTGCTCATGGTAGTTTCATATTAATATGATGATAGGTTCAGGTACATGAGGGAAAAGACACACATGTAATATCAGAGAGAACATGTTGAAAGAAAGACTTGAATATCCTGACAACAAACAAAAAGAAAAGTATGATCTGTGATTCTTTATTGATATTTTAATTTATGCCTCTAAAGTCCTTTAAAAAAAAGAAAATCTATAATACATGTCTCTATTTTCTAGATGAAGTTGTTTCCTTATATTGTTTGTTTATGTCTCATCCACTTCCTGTATGAATGTTCTAGTTTCTGTTTTAATTTATTAGTTAGAAATTCAAAAGAAATGTGTCAGTGAAGCTGTCAGCCAATCAGAGCAGAGATGTGTCTTCACAGAAGCGAGCCCACCACTGTAGCTGATTGGCCAGGGGATGGGAGAGCACGTGCATGCCAGGTGGAGGTGAATGCTGCCTCCTTATTGGATGAGTAGTTAAATAGGAGCCAGGAGACCCCGCCCACTTCTCCGTCTGTATAAGATGTCCGGTGGAAACAGGTGAAGAGGAACAACCAGGAGAGACATAAGGTTTGAAGATCCTCAGAGACAGAGACAGAGACAGAGACAGACACAGGTAGGTGGACATTTCTGTTAATCTTTATACTTTAACTTCACTTCAGCTGAAACAGGAAGTTCCTTCAATCTGCTTCTTCTTCTTCTGTTGCTGGATCACTTTGAAAGTTTAGCATCAGATTTTCCTGCTGCTTCGTTTGTGTCTGTTCCACCTGTAACGGAAACAGTTATTCATATCATCGATTCATTGATTAATTGATTAATGGATTGACACAAACATTTCATCGTGTCTCCAATGTGAGGATCTGAATTGAAAACAGAACTTTTAGTCGAAGAGATAAAAACGTATTTTGTGGGATATTTTGAGATCTCATCCATTTTCACTTTCAGATTTGTAGATAATGTAAATAATCATTAGTTCACACTGAGTCTGTTCAGTGGGAGATGGTTTTGTCTACAGTTTTAATATTATAAGTATATAATAAAAGTATATATTGTATGTGTTTTGGTTTGGGGCTTAATTTTAATTGACTAGCTTTGGACCAATCAGATTATCTTTCATAGTCCAGTTATCACACAACAATCATCAGTGATTATTAGACTTTAATCAATATGTCAAATGTGTTGTTTTCAGCTTCTGACATTATATTAAAATGTTTCTCAGTATGAAGATCTACTTCTTCACAAGTGATTGAAGTGTTCAAATCCTTAACTGCAATAAATGTATTAATACTGCAGTACTTTATAATATTGTGAGAAGTACATAACAAGTCCTGCATTTAAGAAAAGAACATGAATAACACCACAAACAAAAAGTTGTCTTTATACATAAAATCTTTAATAAGAATCTATTGAAGATTTTTCTTTCAAGTGAAACAAAGAAAATCAGCAGAAAAAAGTTCACTTCTGAAAAGTTCCAACCTGCAGATGTTTCACCTGTTTGAAGAAATGACTCCGATGATTATTAGTGAGACGCAGTAAAAAGTGAATCACCGGAGACGTGACAACACGAAGACGAGTGTGGTGATGAAGGACGAGTCACAGTGAAGCAGAGCTGTCTCACACGGGCTCACCTGCTCAGTGACGTGGAGTCTGGGTTCGATTCCCTGGAGGCTGCGTCCTCGTCATCGGCCTCGTTCTTTAACTCACCTGAAGTGTGATGACACTTGTGCATCATCAGCTGACGAGGCTGCTGCTGTGTGTGTGTTTGTGCACGTTTGTGAGTGAGTGTGTGTGACCTCCCGACCTGAGGAGCTCAGAAGAGACAAGTTGAGACGAGCTGTTTCCTGTCGGGACCAGTGGAGCTCAGAGGGACACGGTCTGGTCCTACATGGGAACTGTGGGGGGGCTGAGGTTAAAAGGAAGGAAGGAATAATAATAAAATGAATAGATTAATAATGAAGGGAAGGTTTTGACCACCAGAGGGACTGAGCAGGAGTTTTATTTCTTATAAAAACTCTCCTGACGTCCTCGGCTTTTAAAATGGAAAAGATGAGGCACAGATGCCTCAAATATTAAATAATACAGATGTTACCAACTCCAGCTAAACTTCATAAAATGAGACTGATAAAAATCCATGTGAAAAGGATCTGGGAAAGTTCCTCGTTGTGAAATATCTGAAACACGCTAAAACTGGTTTGTGTTCCGACAAAAGTGAGGATCGTTGAAATGATTCTGATTTCATCACGTCAACACATGTTGGACACTGAGTCCTGGGAACACGTCTGATCTCATGTGGAGCTGAACCGGAAATAACAAGTTTATCTGATAACTGATGATGATGACAGATGAGGCGTGTTAACATGAACATGGACAGTCAGAGTGAGGGATCAGGGTTTAGGACGTTTACAGAGAGTGGAAGTCGATGCAGGATAGTGTGTCTGTGTGTGTCTTTGTGTGTCTGTGTCTGTCTGTGTGTGTGAGTTGTCTGCTGCTGGTCGCCCTCGGGCCTCAGTCGGAGCCCTGTCACATGAGAACAGATGGTCGATGGTGACGTCCTCTATTGACTCAGGCGGCGCTGATGTGCAGTCGCTCAGATTGATTGATCTCTGGGAGGTTTCATTCGGACATGACAGAACGTCGTTCACCTTTTCTGATCAGAGACACACAAACAGCTGAGGGACACGTCCACTCGTCAGCTGGAGACGGCCTCGTAAAAGTTTAACAGCCTCAGCAGCTGAGGACAGAGTTTCCTCATTGTCCTCAGATCAGTTTGACTCATTCAGTCGTCCTCTGTCTCTCTCTCTCTCTCTCTCAGCGTCTTGTTTCTGGACGTCCGGCCGATCGATCACTCGCACACACACAACATGGCCTCCGTCGCCCCCCCCTTCAGCCGCAGGCAGTGGGCGTCCCAGTCCCTGAGGGTCACCGCCAAGGAGATGTCCATCGTCTCCGCCCGGGGAAAAACCAACGCCATCGCAGAGCGCTTCAACAAGTGAGTCAGCTCGTCACTTTAATAATTCATCAGCAGCCACTCAGCAGATCAGCCTCAGTTTCCTCGTGTGGCGCCGCACCCCCCCCCCCCCCCCCCCCCCCCCATCTCCTCTGGTGAGAAACCAGGTCACGACGCCTCCTCTCCACTCGGCTGCTTCTCAGTTTCCTCTTTTCTGTAGAAACTGTGACTATCACACCTTCAACCAGTCGAGTGCATGTTGGTTTCTGGTTCACAGACTTCACTGAGTGGAACTGGGCTGAATCTCACCTTCACATATCAACTTACTTCCCCTGTAGTTCCTCTGTCTGACCACCAGAGGAGCCCGTGCTGCTGTGGAGAACGAACACACAGTTTAAAGGTTCAGGGTGTAGACTGTAGAGACCCCTAGTGGTGAGGTTCCATGTTGCAGCTGAACACTTCTCAGCTTTTGTCTGTGGTTATTTTTCTGTCTGTCGTCTCACTCCCTGTCCGTCCCACATGTCCTCAGGTATCAGATGGCAGCGGAGGAGGGAAACGCAGAGAAGAAGAAAACGGTGAGTGTCAGTATGAAAACACAGATTTACTCCTTCACTGAGGAAGTATTTAGATCTGTATTGGCAGTATTACATGTATTTATACTGCAGTAATCTATTACAAGTCCTGTATTTAAGAATATGAGAGCGAGTTTTTCTCTATCAGGCAAAATGTCCTGAATGCATCAAAAGTCAAATCAGGCAGATCTGTTCGTTTTAAGGATTTGAAATGACTCCAGCTGCAAATGAGTTATTCTCAATTCATCTTTAAAATTAAGTTTACAATTAGTAAGTTTAATTATGAGCTGATTATGAAACTGTTAAGTGATGACGTCACCTGAAGTTTCAGTGACATTCCAAGTTGTTGTTGTTTATTATTCCGACATCACATGAACAAACTGTTTCACACCCACTGATCCACACACTGACTTTATGTTAAAGACATCAACACACACACGTACACACACACACAAAGACAGACATACACACACAGACACACACTCCAGCAGTGCACAGAGAGCTCTGGTGAAAGTAGACGAGGAACAATGGCATCTGCTGTTGTGTGGTAACAAGACTCCTCTGACCCACCTGATCTGTGTGTGTGGGGGTGGGGGGTGTGTAAGACACACACCCCTACCCCAGGTCTCACTACAACTCCTGTAGCAACACGCACACATACACACACACACACACACACAAACACACACTTATGAAGCCTCTGGCCTCGTCCTGAGCCGGTTGAACTGAGGCTGTGGAGACGGCTGGGGACCAGAGGGACGGGAGGGACGGACAGGAGGGACGGGAGGGACGGACAGGAGGGACGGGAGAGGGGACGTCCACGTTGTCCAGGCTCATGAGACTTAAGTCTCTTCTCTGGCTCCGGGTCACAAACAGAATTCAGTTTAAATGTCTCTCTCTTACATAATCGACATGTATGCACCAGGTCTGTTTCTCTAAGAACTTTACTGGACTTAGAGAAACTTTATAAATGAAAACTACCGTGTATATGAATGTGTTTCATAACAGAACATTCATATCATGCAGTTCTACAGCTAACAACACATTTCGGTGCCGTCTCACTTTAACACGTTTTGTTAAGTAATATATTTTTGATAGAGAAGGAATGAGAAAGTTCTCTGAAGCTTCATAAACACACGTGTGATATCTGGGTCACGAAGGTTCATCACTTTCTCTCTGAGTCTTTCAGGGAAGTTTCTCTCGCTCTGTTTGGGTTTCTCTCTCTTTTTTACCTTTCACTCATTTCCTGTGTTTTCGCTCCGTCCCTCACTGACGGTGTCTGTTTCTGATTTTCTCTCCCGCCCCCCCGCCCCTCGGCCCCTGCACTCCCTCTGTTTCCTCCTCCTCTCCGGGTTGTAGGGGGGGGGGGGGGCTGCTGGCTTCTCTGATCACTCTTCAAGTCTCTCACATCTGGGACGGGTTGTAGCATTTCCAGCCGGTCAGTAGACGCACACAGACACACACACACACACACGGTCGCACAACGCTGAGAGGACAGCCGGGTCGTCCTCCTCCTCGCTCTCTGGTTTTCAACTCTCCACTCTGACAGTAAGAAACGTGTGTGCAGCTGGTTCCAGGTCTGTGGCCGCTGAGCAGCTCTTTGTCTTTTTGGTGTGGTTGTGTCTCTTCGGTCTTTTTTCTTCTGACTCTGCAGAACGCTGCAGGTTGAGTTCTGGAGTTTTCTTACCTCCAGTGGCCTGAGTCACAGTCTGATGAGGAAATGAAAAACCGCTTGAAAGAAGCGGAAACGTCTTGATGTCTCCGGCTCTTTGTATCTGAGCTGCTGGTTTCTCACGTCTCTGTTTGAAATCCTCCTTCATCCAAACTCCTTCTCATGAGTTTCACTGGTGAACTCGTCTTCAGCTGCTTTGATCCATGTGACGGTTCTTTGAACATCTGGATTTAACAGATTTTTCACTTCTTTGTCTTTTTTGCTTCCTGATCGATTTAGTTTATCTTGTGTGAAATAAACTCGACTAAATACTAATGGTCTTTTTGTTGTTGTGTTAAAAGGATCAGTCATTTGACAGGAAGTTAACTTTCTATATCTAATGTTGAAGGTTGTTTTGAAAAATCCAGATGCAACTTGAGAATTTGCTGCTTTTTTTTTTTTTAATTCTCTGTAAAACAGAATTTTGATGACATCACCTTGATGGTTAAGATTATTGTAACAAATGAATTAAAATGAGTAACAAAGAATAACAGAATAGTTGAGACCTTGAATCAGAAGATGGTTAATTTGCATTGGCTGATCTACAGTCAGTTTCTGGACAGTTGCACAGTTTGTGTTCCTGCACATGCAATTATGAGTAAATTGTGAAACTGCACCAAAGTCTGTTTTATCGTTTGAAACCTCCTCAGGTGAGTTTATGAAACTACCTGATATGAGATCCTTTTCAAGAGGAACCAAGGAGCTTGAAGCTGAGACACAAATAATCAAATGCAGAATCCCAGCCTCAGGATCAGTGAGTGAATAACAGCTGCTTGTTCTCCGCAGGCTGCAGCACCTCTGCCCTCAGCGCTGCGCAGCGGGAGTCTGAGTGTTTTAAAGAAACGCTGGGAGCAGCAGCCATCGTCCTGTCACAGAGCCCGACCCCAGGAGGCCACACCCTGCGGCCCCGCCGACCCTCAGACCCCCAGCAGCCAATCCACGGGCCCCAAACCCTCACCAGGGTCACTGTTCAGGAGCAGCTCGGACGCCTGGAGGAGCTCCACCGTCCCCCAGGACCCGGACCCGGAGCCACAGCCTGAGACCGGTGAGGACCAGCTGGACCTGACGGACATGGAGGAGCCGCCGAGCAGAACCACCGAGGAGCTGGAGTGTGAGAAGCCCAGCGTCCCCCTCAACAGCCTGAAGAGGATGTTCGAGACGGGAGAGAAGCCGAGAGACGAGGTGAGTCTGTCCTTCTTCACCTGATCTGCATGAAGACTCACAGTGGGGGGGGTAACTAAGTACATTCACAAGAGTACTTTAGTTGAGTACATGTTTGAGGCCCCTTACTCCACCACAATCCATAGGGAACTTATTTTTACTTTACTAATATAATTATGTTGCAGTACATTGATAATCTAATAACACAATATACTGCACTCCTAAAGAAGAATGAGGTCATCTAGTACTTTTGATATTTAAAGCAGTTTTTTAAGATTAATATCTTTACACAAACGTAACATCTGGATTCAAAGTGTTTTAAACCTTCATGAAGGATTTATTTATCAGACTGCAGCAGTTTGGACTGAACCCAACACACTGCACACTCGTTGTACACCACTAGTTTGGCTCTGGTTGTTGTGCGTTTGTCTTTTTGTTGTCATGTGTGTGTTTCTCCTGCTGTGACGATGATGATCAACGGGTTCGTGAATCGTTTAGTTTGAGAGGACAAAAAAAAAAAAGAAGACATCTGCTTGTTCTCAAAGAATCAGAACTGTCATGCTTCAGTCACATGGTGCAACCTCACTATCCTTCATCTCACACACGCACACACACACAGACACACACACTCAGCTGACTCTCATCTCCTCTGCTGCCCCGGCTTCACGCTCCCCGGGGCAGCTGATTGTTTGTGGAGCAGAAGGTGGAGGCCTTTTAACGTCCGGTCATGAAAGTCCCTGGAGGCGTGTCCGATGTGAAGTGCTGGTTCTCGAGGTGTGACTCGTTAACAACGGCCACGCTGTGCTTCCTGTGCACAGAGCGTCCATTTACCACAGAGCGTCCATTTACCACAGAGCGTCCATTTACCACAGAGGGAGCATTACGAGTCATTATGAGGCTTTAAACAGCTCAGAACACTGATGATTCACTGTGTAACTGACCCCCGAATCAGCCTCCTAATCCATTCACTGCACATGTTCCGCTCTTTATTTGGACTTGGGAAATAACACTGTTAGAGTTTCTGGAGTCGATCTTAAAGTGAAGAACTCACAGGGAAACAGACTCTGCATCCAGACAGCCTTTTCAAAATAAAACCATCTCTGTCCACACAAGCGTGTTGGCTTAAAATCAGTTTTAATCTACGAACACGCCTGGAAACACGCATCACATGACCTCATGTCCACTGGACACGTGTGGGCTGGTGTCAATAGAACAACATCTTGTCTCCTCCACATTCACACAGTTGTATAAAATGTAAAGTACAGACAGGAACTGACCCACAATCAGGTCAGTGACTCATGTCGTTGATTCTCTGTGATGAGTTCTACTCTGAGGCCGGTGGTTCTTCTTCATGAAGGAGGTCATGTGGTACGAGTCGGACGAATCAGTGAAAGCTACGTTGTGAAAGAAAAGCCAGAATCAGCCAGAGGTCGTGAGTCATCGTTTCCAAACATCTCAGGTTCGGCTCCGGAGTTTTTTTAACTGAAGCTTGAACCAGCAGCTTCTACAAACTTCTCTGTTCTATCGATTCTAAATCTCCAGAGTCGTGTGAAGCAGAGTTGATGAGTTTTTAAAAACAGAAACTTGGTCCATTTTTAGACCTGAACCCGGAGGAGCTCAGCAGAAAGGGGTTTGGACTTCCTGCTGAGTTTTCCTCGGGAGATTCTTCTACGGATGAATCCACTCGTCTGTGGAGATCACGTGTTTTTAGTTTAAAGAAAATCAACCCTGGTGTCGACTGATCTCACCACAAACTCTCTCGACCTCCTCGTCTGCTCCTTCATCCCGAGATGTGCGTTTTCTTTTTTGCATTTTTCACACGTCAGCTCCTCTGGATGCTCTGCAGACGTTTCACCAGGAGGCTGCAGGAAGCACTCAGATGTTTCTGTTGTCACATGCAGCTCCTCTCTGGAGCTCGCTGCAGGTCTGAACCGGTTTCATAAAGATCCTCGTCCTCAGCAGCAGTTCACACAGAAGAAGAATCAGATTGTCCTCGTCAGTTTAGTTTAGTTGTTTCATGAGATTTGTTGAGGAGAAGAGAAACTGAGCTCATCCTTTAACCGTCAGATGGTTTTTGTTGAGATTCCACGAGATCCAAAGTCAACACCGGATCGACTCCTGGCAGAGAAACGTGCTGGAGACATTAGAAAGTGGATTTTCCGTTTAAACACTGAGATCAAGCGGCGCTCTGGGAGTTTGGGGGATTTTTGTTCATGACTCGTTGCATAGTTGTGTTACTGAAGGAGGAATTGTTTGAGGAGTTGAGCAGTAAAATCCGATCTGACTCACGAGGCTCCAGAGCTGCGTCTCTTTGTTGAGCTGCACAGGATGATGTCATGGTGCAGGCTCATGACTGCAGACAGCTGATCTGACCGTCTCCCCCGAGGGCCCCCCCCCACATGCCCCCCCTCATAAATCATCCCTGTGCTCCACTTTCTGCTCCCCCCCCCACCTCCCTCCTCCTCCTCCTCCTCCTCCTCCTCCTCCCACACACGGTCAAATACCTCCACCTCGGCTGTGGCCTTGTTCTTCAGGGCTCAGACGGGTGAGTTTTCTTCAAGCGTCCAAACAAGGACGAATATTTCAAACAGATTTAGTTTGTAAAGACGATATCTACACAAATCACACACTCTGCCTCGTGGGGATTAACAAAGTGCAACATCGTCTGTTCTCAACCCACAAGAAGAAACGATGACACACACAGAACCCTCCGAGTCGTGAGGATTCATCTCGAGGACGAAGAGAAGAGAAACACAACAAAACCACAAAACGACAATATTTACAACATTGAAGAGAAAACAAAATGTCTGACAGAGATGACGCAGCAGAAATAAGTCATGTCAGTAATAGTACGTCAGTAGTTAAATAGTTTTTTATCTACTTGCAGTTGTTTGAATGATTTACTGAACTTTAAACCCAAGATCAAAAACTTTCAAAATAAAAGCTCTGCAGTTCAGCTGGACAAACGCAACAAAACAAACCTTGTGCTTTTACTTTGAAGAACCTTCTTATCAATTAGAAATATATTGAACTGCCTCATGAAGACCCCCCCCCCCCCCCCCCCCCAGCTGCTATGGAAATGATGCCACGCCCATTTCTGACGGGAAATCGTGCATCACCAGACACAATGAAATTAATGAGACCCCCCCCCCCCCCCACCACACACACACAGCTCAGCCCCTCCTCTGCCCCCCCCTTACAGCACCAGCTGCTCCACCACCCACTGTCCCCCGTGACTCCATCCCCCCCCCCCCCCCCCCCCCCGTATGCCTGCCGCTGTGTCCCGCTGATTTAACTCACCCATCTGTAACCCCTCCCCCCTTCCCTTGTCATCCCCACCTTCATTCAGCCACACCCCCCTTTGAACAGCCCCCCACCCGGAACACCTGCTCCCCCCACTGAAGCCCTCTCCAGAGCCCCTGCCCCCGGTCTCCCCCCCGGTCTCCCCCCTCACGGTGACTCAGACCCTCTCAGTCTGGGTCTCTCTCTCTCCTGGAGCTCGTCTCCCTCAGAGCTGCGTCTCCTCAGTTTCTCTGCGTCTCCTCGTCTTCCTCATTCTCTGGCTCTAACTTCACGAGAGGTAATTATGACGTCTTCCTTCACGTTTGACTTCCTGTCTCCGTCTCTGTCTCTGTCTCTGTCTCTGCAGCAGGAAGACGACACAGCTGCAGACAGTCAGAGATGAAAAACAGCTTCTCAAAGAACTTTATCATTTTGTACTGATGGACTGAGTCGCTCCGGTTTAACAGTTTAATATTTCTAATAACTCTGTAGATGCTTCGTCTTCTGTCTTTGTTTTGGGGGTGGGGTATGGTCTTTGTGTGAGGTGTGTGTCTGTGTGTGTGTGGGGTGGGTGGGGTCACGAGGGGAAGTCAATCTGTCCGTCTGAGCGGGAGCTTTAACAGTATCAGGATTAGCAGCAGATTCTTTGTCTCGTGCCGCTGATCCAACGTCCTGAGATTCCACCGACGGTTTGTTTACATCCCACTGACCGCTCTGCCCCCCCCCCCCCCCCCCCCACACACGCCGTCCACATGCCCAGCTACCTAATCCCCCCCCCCAGGGACAGATCCCTTATTCTAATGACTGTTTCCTTTGTTGTGTTTTTTGTCTGTCCTTGAGAATCAGGCTCAGTCCACACTTCTCTGTTTTCCTCTGAAAACACATGAACTCAGTTTCAGAGAAGCTGAATCGGAGACGTTTATAAACTGGTCCCAGTTCAGTCTGGACGAGCAGAAACTGGGATGTTGGGAAACGATGACTCAGGCTGTTTGCTGATTGGTCTTTAAGGTCGACTGACTAGGTCTTCAGTTTTGTCAATAAACGTAAACTCAGAGCAGATGTATATACTTATACATGTGTGTGTATATGACTCATGTACTAATTTGTACAACACTAAACTTCTGATGTAAAGCTTGAAAGTTACTTTGTCCCTTTGTCCTCAGGTTCATGATGTTTGTGAGTCAGGCTGCAGATTGTTCGACTCTTTTCTGTTTGTGGTGAAAGTGAAAGTTAAACATGTTTACTTTAGAAGGAGATAACAAAGCGGGGGGGGGGGGGGGGGTTGGGGGGGCAGTTTATCATCATCGTACTGTTACTTGGAAACTTGCGTTGAACAGAAACGAGAAATAGCTGAACCCTGAGTCACTGATGAGCAGGAACTTGTCTGAACGTTGTGAAACAGCTGCTGTGTTTATCTGTTGTGAAATCTTCCTCCACCTGCTGACTCCTGCAGGGGTGGGGGGGGGGCAGCGACCTCCACCTGGTACCGAACCTGAAGCAGAGACCAGATGACGTCTTTCTGTTCTCAGAAGCGTCTTCTTGTAGATTTGAGTCTTTGTTCGTGTTTTTTCTCGCCGACTGGAGAACGAGTAGAAGCGTCGGTTGTGTAACGGTGGAAGGACGGGTGTGTGGGACGCAGGCATCGACCTGCCGGCGTGGGTGTGACGGCTCGGGCAGAGTTTAGACTTGTCAGCAGATCAACCGACGATAACACAAACACAAGATGATTTAAGATCCTGCAGCTCTGAACACGAACCTGCTTCAGATTCCAAACTCTCTCCCTCCAGTTGTTGTTTGTGGATTCATGTGAAAAGAGGCTCTGCAGCGGAGGAGCATGTATCTGATCTGATCTGGGATCTGCACCTGGGCTCGTTGACCTTTTGTTAAAGCCGGTGCATCATTTTCATTTCTCAGGAAATCGTCTGTTAGATTTCTCACATGGTCTCAGGTTCCATCTTTACCTATTATTCAGTTTTAAACCCTCAGTGACACATGGCTGCTCCATCAGGCTCCTCGTGTGCAGCACAGACTTGTTGTGTGAAGTCGTCACACAAGTTAAAGTTTGTTGATTCTGTGGAAACTTTCAAAAACCAGTTTAAAAATCCATTTGAAGTTCTGGTCACATGATTTATTAACGTCTAATATTCAATTTTTAGCTCAGTTTTTGGTCTCTACCGACTTCTGAGGGAAATATCTGACTCTACTTGTGTGTTGGTTTGTGTGTGTGTTTGTGTGTCTCTTTCGCTGGTCTCTAAGTCGTCTTCTGTTGTGTTGCCAACAGCCTTCAAATCAAAACGAGATTTTCTGTGGACTCATCACTTCTGTCTCTACAAGTCCAAACAGTTTAAACAGGAATTCAGCTGATTCGTGTTCCAGCTCCTTCTCTTCATACTTTTCACTGATTGTCTGTTTAGACTCGTGTGTATGTGTAAAGTTCAACACAAACAAACTTTAGTTTCTATCTTAATAATAATCAGTTAAAACCAGTTTACATGTGATGAAGATTTGTTCAAACAGACATTTAAGAATCTTCTAGTTCTGGTCTCATATCTGCCGCTTGTTTTCTTTTTGGTTCTTGTTGATCAGAAACTGAATCTGGTCCGAAAGCAGAAAAACGATTTTGGTAAAATTATGTTTTCATAGTAAATTAATAGAATTTACTATGAAAACAACAACAGTGACATGATCTGTTTGTTTAGTGGCCGACTGTGAACAGACGGAGTGAGTGTCTCAGACTCCGTCTCCCTGAGCCCATAAGGGGATTAGAGTGGTTTGGACTGGAGACACACACACACACCCCCCCCCCCCCCCCCCAACACACACACACACACACACACACACACTAGTCTTGTTCATCCATCTGCACTTCGATCATGCCGATGGACACGAGTGCTTTTTGTGTGTTTGCTCCATTGACTGAAACATGTGAGTGTGTTGTGTTTTAAAAACAGCTTCACATGACACACAAAGCTGTTGTTCACTTTGACTTGTGTTGACGTTGCTGACCTTGTTGTTGTTGTTGTTGCAGGAGTCCGGAGAACAGACGGGTGATAACATGGAGCAGATACTAGGAGGTACAGTGGACGTGTTTATGTTTCATCACATGTTACAGATCTGGAGGATGTGAATTTAAAGCCTCTCTGATCAAAGTGTTATATCTTTTAAACTCTGACTCAGTTCCACTGAGCGTTTTAGCTTCTTTAATAATAATAATAATATAATTGTTGATTCGTGTCACATCTGGATCCTGCAGCTCTTGATATGTTCGTCGTAAGATTAACATTTTTAACTTTCTTTAAGGGATTCCTTTTGGCCACTAGGAGGCAGCACAACAAACTAAACACATCACTGATGTATTGTCACTTTAAACAATATTGTTTATTTAGTTGTGTTCCAGGTCACATGACGCATTTAAAACTTCCCGAAGACCTAAACAGGTTCCTGAGAACCAGGTTTAATTCTGCTGACTCTACAGCATCACTTGATCTGAACTGTGTGTCTGTGTGTGTCTGTGTGTGTGTGTGTCTGTGTGTTGTCGGAGCAGATGGAAGTCTCGCTGACTCCACCCCTCTCCGGGACAGGATGGCCCTCTACCAGGCGGCCGTCTCCAAACAGGACGTCACCGTGAGTCACTCTCTCATCACATGTTAGTCTGAGGTCAGGAAGTGAAGTGGGCATGAAAAGCTCGGACTGGGTTCGGACTGGGAGTGTTGGGAGTCTTAAACCCAGAGGTCTGCTCGGTGTCTCCTGTGTCTCCTGTAGGGTGGAAACCTGACGAGGACTCGTGTGTGTGTCAGGGCGTTTTACAAGAAATGTGTGTGTGTATATATATATATATATAGTGAGATTATCGAGTCTGTGGTTGTGTGTGTGTATATATCTGTCCTGTCTCTGAAGTCACACTCCGAGTGTGAAGCAACAGAAAAGAGAATAGAAAGTTACAATCTGGAGGGACATGGGGACATTGACTCTCTTCTTTCTGGAGGGACATGGGGACATTGACTCTTCTTTCTGGAGGGACATTGGGACATTGACTCTCTTCTTTCTGGAGGGACATTGGGACATTGACTCTTCTTTCTGGAGGGACATTGGGACATTGACTCTTCTTTCTGGAGGGACATGGGGGTATTGACTCTCTTCTTTCTGGAGGGACATTGATTCTCTTCTTTCTGGAGGGACATTGGGACATTGACTCTCTTCTTTCGTAAGGGACATGGGGGTATTGACTCTTCTTTCTGGAGGGACATGGGGACATTGACTCTTCTTTCTGGAGGGACATGGGGGTATTGACTCTCTTCTTTCTGGAGGGACATTGATTCTCTTCTTTCTGGAGGGACATTGATTCTCTTCTTTCTGGAGGGACATTGGGACATTGACTCTTCTTTCTGGAGGGACATGGGGACATTGACTCGCCTCCTTCTGACTAAAGTGTTGATAAGAGACTTGTTATCCGTCCCTGACTCAGCTGATTGTTTCAGAGCCTGTAGAACTCTGTCCTCTTTGGTTTTCAGCCACAGGAACAGACAGAAGACGACATTACAAGTCCTGAGACGCAGCCTGGACAGACAACATGTGTCCAGAGTGATCAGTAGAATCTTTAAATCTCTTCTAAACCAGAGTGAAGAGGCTGGACACTGATCTCCTGACAGTTCAGTCTGTAGCTGCTCAAGAGATTTTTAATTCAGCTGCAGGAATCCAGACGTGATGAGATGAAGGTGTTTGAGATGTTCTGTGATTTTAATGTTTCGATCGATCACATGCTCGTTGTGGTCGTTGATTCAAACCACGAGGTCACAGGACAGTTTTATTTACTCTGAAGCCTTCAAGGTGACTGCTTGGTGCTTTGGTTAAATCCAATCATCAGAACAGACTGTGCAGCCAAGACGCAGCTCATGAGAGACGGAGGCGGCTCGGTCCTGAACGAGGAGCGTTGAAATATCTTTGTCCCTTTTGTCTTTGTTTGTGTCTCAGAGCGATCAGCTGGACGGGTTCTGTGGGAAGCAGAAGGAGAACGTCCCTCCGTGCTCTCTGGACCTGGTGAGCAGACGAATCCTGTTCAGATGATTTCAAATGATCATAAATAACTTCATGTGTGTGAAGTCGTGTCGAGATCAAATCCACAGGATGAATGTCTTCTTCTCTTCTCCTGTTGCAGAGTTCAGAGTCCGACGCAAACGTCAGAAGAGTTTTAACTTCAGAGAGCAACGGTGACTCACTTTATAACTTCAAGAGCTTATTAGAAAACTTTATCTTTTTTTATTTCATATTATAATTATTTTAAAAGAGAGGGAATCACATTTATTTCTTTATTTTCTTTATCCCATGATTTATGCTCTAGTGTACTGTTATTAAATGTGAGGACAGCTCCCTCTTGTGTTCAGACCATGTCGGTGCCTCCTCTCATCCTGCTCTCTGACCCCCTCAGGTTCTGGTCCCAGCACCCCAGTGTCCTCCAATCAGAAGGACTCGTCTCAGCTCAAGACTCCCAGAGTAAGTACTTCACCTCCTGTGAGAAGAACTGAGATCAGTTCAAAAGACTCAGAAGTTATTAAAAACTCAAATATTCAGCAGGAAACTGTTAAAACCTGAAGGATTCTAGACAGTTTGGTGGATTTGTTATGGCAGCATGTGGCTGCAGGGGGCGCTGTCGCTCAGGAACATGTTGCAGCTTTAACAGATTTTGGTTTGTTGTGCAGAACTTCCGGCCGCCGGTGAGGGAGACCTGCGTGTCCTGTGAGAAGACGGTGTATCCTCTGGAGAGGCTGGTGGCCAATCAGCACGTCTACCACAGCTCCTGCTTCCGCTGCTCGCACTGCAACACCAAGCTCAGGTGAGGAGGAGGAGGAGCCAAACACAACCCTCGACCAATCAATGCACTCGTTTACTCAGCAGTCACTTCAAGGAGGTTTTCTGGACGCGTCACTAACTTCTTCTTCCTCTCCTCCCAGTCTGCTGAACTACGCCTCCCTGCACAACAACGTGTACTGCAAGCCACACTTCTGCCAGCTCTTCAAGGCCAAGGGCAACTACGACGAGGGCTTCGGCCACCGGCCCCACAAGGAGCTGTGGGAGAGCAAAGGCGACGCCGCCGAGTCTCCGCCCCCGAGCAGCCTGAAGATCCCGAGCTCGGCCCCGGCCCCGGAGCTGGAGAGCCCCCTGGTGGAGGACTCCCCTCTGGCCAAGGTCAACGTGCTGATGGCCACGATGGAGGCGCTGGGTCAGGGGTCGGCAGAGAAGGCCGACCGGCCCAGCGAGACGCGCCGACTCAAGATCTCCTGGCCGCCACGCACAGAGCCGGGGGAGGGCGGGGCCACCGCAGAGGGGGGGTCTGCTGGTAAACCAATCAGAGCCAAGTGGCCCCCGGAGGAAGACTCCCCCTCCTCACCCACAGAGGAGGCCAGGGAGACGGCCAGTCTGCGCCAGAGCTCCTCCCTGAAGGAGCGCAGCCTCCCCTTCACGCTGGCCACCAGCCCTGACTCCAGGAGGCAGAGTTCACCTCCTCCTCCTGAGGAGCTCAGCCCGGAACCCTCCGGCATGGAGCTGCAGCTCGGAGACGGCCAGTCGTCCTCCAGCCAGACGCCCACCGAAGACAACTGTGTCGACATTCACACCAGCTCAGGGGAGGAGGAGCAGGAGGAGCAGCAGGAGGAGGAGGAGCAGCAGCATCATGTTGTCCAGGAGGAGAAAGAGGAGGATGCTCTGGGCGGACAAGCTGAGCAGCAGGAGGAAGACGAGGTGGATAAGATGGAGGATGAGGAGGAAGATGGAGGCGTGTTGGAGGAGATGCTGATGGAGCAGGTGGAGGCCAGGTCGTCCCAGGACGTGGGATTCTGGGACAGCGAGGAGGTGGATGATAAAGAGAAGGAGGAGGAGGAGGAGGAGGCGCTGACCGTGGAGGAGATGATCAAACGTAACCGTTTCTACGAGGAGGAAGAGGAGGAAGAGGATGTGTGAGGCCAACACGTCGACTTCCAGGACTTTCTCTTCCTCTTCCTCTTCTTCTCTTCCTCCTCTCGCTGCAGTTTCCAGTACATTCTCTCTCTTCTTCTGTATTCGTGCCTCTTTAAACATTTCAACTCATAGTTTTTACTGTTGCTTCGGCATGATTAGTTTTTTTTAACTGAAATATTTGAAACTACATGTTAGGAATATTTTTAGAAACAGAAAAAGTTGTGACACGTTGAATATGCATTTTTAACTTTGTGTACTTCCTGTTGTGATGATGCTGTTTTCTTGGGACGCCTCTGGATCGATCACCAGCTCCGTGCTCTTATCACACGAGAAGTGGGAAACTCACTCGTCTCTTAGGAGCAAAGTTCAAAGTGAAACTCTGAAGCTGCTCAGCCCGAAAAAGAGAAATACATTTCCTCTTTTTATTGAATAAATCTGTCACTTTCTTCTTGTTTTGCATTTGAATCACGATCTTTTTAGAATCAGGGACCAAACTTCCTAAACTTCTACTGTTCAAATAAATTGTTATTTACTAAACATGTGAGTTTGTGTCAAATGTGTTTGTACAGATTCTTGTTAATGAGTGTTTGTGTTTTTATGATTCCACTTGTGTTAATTTCGTCTCGAGCCGATTTGATTCGTCAATATTGTTTCCTTCAAAGTTTTTGAAGCTTTCATAATATCTTAGCTACCACTTCTTTTGTTATTTAATTCCATCAGGAAGAAGCTTGAGTCATCACTCATGTGGTGATTTTGTCTGTTGATCTATAAATTTAGTGATGAACTTATTAGAAAATGACAAAACAGGGAACACAAATGATAAACAGTCTTTAAATATGTGAAATCTGGTGCAGCTTGAATGAGTCTAATGGACAAAGAGTTTAAGAACCACAAGAATTTCAAAATAAATTTAATTGAGAATAGACGATAACTGGTTCTAAATGAAAACATCTGTAAAATATGAACCAGATTCATGAATCAACCTTTTTTAAATGGATTGAGAAAGTTAGAAATCAGTAGACACAGCGTTGTTACTTCACTGAACCTTTATTGATGATCAAACATGTACTGAACAAGGCCGTTATAGTGCAATGTCAACAAGGCCAGAGATTATCAATATTATTTATTACAGGACTGAAGAAGTAAAGAGATGCTACAAAGATCTTTAACCAGATTTCACTTGAATTTGGTTTAAATGTCATTTCTGTTGTAAACTGAGATTCTGAGTAAACTTAAATACGAGTGACTTTAAAACCCTGAACGTCGAAGTGGAGGAAACGTCCACATCAGTGTCACATTAATATCTTTGCACTGCCTAGCTTCAGTTTTACAGTTCAGACATGTACACAAGTCTCTATCCGGCCCTGCAGGACAACAACAACACACTGATTTACACAATTCTTACACATTTCATCGATGGCTCGAAAATCAAACGCACAACAGCTAAAAACAAACGTACAATCTCCAGCAGATTTGTGATTCAACAGTTAAACCCTGTGTCGTGATTATACAGCATGTTAGTGTTACTGTTCTCAGGATCCTCGCTGGTCGACATGCAAAACGACACCACAACAAGAACCTGCTGTGTGCACCTCGTGGGGGGGGGGGGGGGGACAGACACACACAGATAACCGTGAGAGACTTGATGGAGGTTTTGGTTAACCCGTTCAGCTGATGCATTAAAATCATTTCCTTTAATCAAACACAAGACAAGAGACGAACTTTTAACTTTCCAGCCGAACACGACATTATTCTGACTTCACAGGTGAACGAGGAGAAAATGAAATGTCTACGTGTCAGAAAAACAGAGACAGTGAGAGAATGATCCAGTTCCACAGCTCGGACTCAGGTGACGGTAGATCAGGGTCTCAGGGTCGTGGGGACTTCGGTCCTGAGGGAACTGATCACGAGTGTGATCGACCCAAACTCCTCCTGAGATCTGACGCCTGTTAATCTTTTAAAATAGTAACTTCCTTCTTCATAGCAGCACATTGGTTCTCTCTCTCTCCTTCACACCAACACACACAAACATCTGGAACCTCTGACGGGATAAAAACATTATTTGTGAGATCTGATCAAACGACTTCACAGGAGACGGATCCAGGACGAATGTTTTAAAGTCTCATCACTTGTGTTCAGGTCCCTCAGGACAGACATCGGGGGGGGGACGGACAGGGCGGGTCCATAGCACTGGTGCACTGGACTGAATCATACTGGATTGTTATTCTGTCCACCCACTGGTTTGCACGTCTCCCCACGTCACATAGTCAAAGTGCAAAATCAATTCACGCTCCCTGAACCTTTGACGTAGAAGATCATTTTAAATATGTATTTTGCAGATTCCTTGTAGAAAATATTCCTGATGTGTTCGTTTGATCGTTTCCGACACGAGACTAGAAAAATAATCACAAATCTATTGATCCGCCCTCAGGAGCAGAATCGCATGTTTGGTTTGAGATAGAAGATGAAACGGATCCAGAGCAGCAGCTCCCTGATCGCTCACCAGGGGGCAGCGTCACCCAGAGAGAGGAGAGGAGCCGGGCTGAGGGAGGGAGGGAGGGAGAGGGAGGGGGGCTCTGTCACCTGAAACATAAAGTGCCAACGAGCTCTGACTCGGCACAACTGTTGGCCTCGCTCTGCTTTGCTTTGGGGCCGTGACGAGCTGAACAGAAGCTGGAGCCTCAGGAGCGGGGGGGGGGGGGGGGGCAGCTCAGTGTCCCAGAGACGAGCTTCATGCAGGACGAGGAGAGAGGACGAGAGGACGAGGAAAGAGGACGAGGACGAGGAGAGAGGACGAGGCGAGGGGACGAGGAGAGAGGACGAGGAGAGAGGACCACAGCAGAGACGGTTGCATAGAATCCACAGTTACACGTCTTTCAGGAGTCGCCTGCTCCCGGACTCACGTCACCCAGGATCTCTGCTACTACACAACCAGGGGGGGGGCCCCGGTGGTGCTCCTGCTTATGATTGTGTGTTTCTTATATAAATAAAAGCCGGGGGGGGGGGTGGGGGGGGGGGGGGAGCGTCGTGCATGTGTGCAGCTGATCTGCGTGTGTTCTGGTGAGTGTGAGCAGCATGCTAGGCGACCGTGGGTGAGCTCTACAGCGCAGCCAGCTGTTTGCAGGGCGTCACGAGTCCGAGTGCCTGAGCTCAGCCGCTGAGAGGATGCAGATCCACCTTCACCTTCTCGCCGCTGCTCAGCATCCCCACGGTGGGGTAGAGGCCACCAGGGGGAACCAGCATCTCCCTCCGGCCCATCAGCTTCCCGTTCCTGGTGAAGAACACCTGCGGGACCACAGGGGGCGACAGCGAGTTAAGATAAACAAACACAAAGCTTCTGGGTGAAGGTAAATCCTCGGATGGAGCGATGGAGGAATTAGTCAAGAGAAGAGAAGTCTTACGTAACGACTGATTCTTAAACAAACTCCACCTGAGAGCCCTCGGAGCGTGACCAGGACTTATGTGCAGTTAGGATATTGTTAAGCAAACAGGAGACAGTGTAACGTCTGTCTTCTCGCGGGGGTGAAAAGTCAATGTTTGCACAACGTGTCTCCACTAAACCAGCGAGTGATCACACATCATCCAGCTGTTCTCAAAAGAACATCAACAAGCTCCTCGATGCTAATGCGAGGGCTTCGCTCCAAGTCCGAGAACAAACACTGACACACGAAACACAACAAGACAAGTTCGGTGAAGTGTGTGTCTTCAGTTCATCAGGCTGAGTCACACACACCCAGTGTGCCACCCACTGCAGCGCTGCTCAGGCACTGGTGAAGGTATGTGACTGGTTTCATAGGTAAGAACAACACACACACATGAACACACACATGCACGTGCAGCCATGCCCATAGTGGCCTGTTGTGGAGCGTTGCACTCTGGGTAAATGTGTGCTGCTGGATAAATATTAACAAATCCCTGGATTACAGTTCAGCCTCTTCCTTCTCACCCACTTGGGTTTCGGCACCGTGTTGTTGCACAGGCACTGTGACCCTCCCCCCCCCCCCACCGGCCGGCACATTTTATCAGCAGCTTAGAATCAAGAACAATTTAAAAACGCACGGTGTTTCACTCCCAGCCACCAGGGGGCGCTCTGTGGAAACACGACGTGAAGAGGAAATTGTTGACGTCAGAATTCCTGCGATGGAGGTTTTTTTTTACTAGGAGGAGAAAAACCTGCAGAGCTTCTCAAAACAAACCTTCTGAGTAAAATCCCTGAAGCTAAAGTCACCAGAGCAGCTTATTGAGTTCAGTTCCGGGTGCAGCTGACAGAGACAGGAAGTGACTCATCATCTCCGCTGCGGAGGTCACGTGACCACATGGTTCTTATCACCTCAAACTGACTCGTCTCGTTCATCTACGTCTTCTATGTGTTCTCACGTCGACTTCTGCAGAAGTTCTACGGACGTTCTGCGAGGAGGTCAGAAGTTCCTCTGGTGAAGACACCTGTGAAGTTCTGTGCACGTCTCAAAGCTTCTGATTCGTCGACACAGAATGATTGACACATCTTCTATGACTCTGTGTTTCATCGAGAGCCTCGGGCTTGAAAACGTCGCCGGCCAATAAATCTACAGTTGTGCAGATTTGCTCTTCTTCACGGGTCGTGGACTGGAACCACCTCCAGCTCCTCCACCTCCACTCTGCACGTTCCAGTGAGGTGTGGGGAGATCGGGCGTATGTGTGGTATATTTAGAATCCCAGTAATGGTTCCCACAGGAGCCATGTTAGAGCAGAATATGAAAGTATTCATCATGATGCAAGTCTCGGGGGCTCCTGCTTTTACAAGTCATGTGAAATAATTGCTGTAAACCTGCTGAGTGCTGCTCCACAGGTAGAGCTGCCAAAATAAAGATTTAATATATGTTAAAGGTTCCCAGTGGAGTTTCTGAACACCAGTGAAGCCATAATGTTTTTACAGGTGGAGCTCTGCTCGGTTGTTCTCGTGCACGCTCACACGAGCACATGCATGAAGACACACATGTGAAGATATTCCACCGAGCTACAGGTGGCGGTAATGCACCAAAATATGGAGCCAATATTCAGTGTGTGTTTGTGTAGAGAGAGTTGTATATCAATCTCAATTATTGTGAGTTTAATCAGATTTGTATTTGTTGTAAAATGTGTAATGAGATTTGAAGATGAATCTGTGAATGTGAACATAGAGAGACGGCTGAGACGAGCCGCTCTCTCTCTCCCTCGTGTCTCCGACATCTTGGGTTCTGTCAACGCCATGAGCGCAATGCATGATGGTACTTATTGAGGGACACGATGAATACACTACACAGGGTAGAAAGAATTTCAGAGATAAGTCCCAAGTTTCCGTTTCTGGTTTTGTCTTCTGAATTCACACGATTCCACAGAATTAATGTTTAGAAAGTCCTCTTACAATTCCATAATATCTCAAATCCTGATGTTTATTCTCAATTTTCTGAATTGACTGTGTAAAACTGGAATCTACTCTGATGCAGCCGGAGCCGTTTTGCCAACGAGGACATGAACTCAGTGGAACTTCACAGGAAGTCACTCATTAGCTCAAGACGTGACAACTTCACAATAAGAGTCAATACTGCAACATTCATTAAACTGGATGAAATACAGGTAACAGTCAGTTTTCCTCACCGTGACCTTCCTTCCCTCCTGACCCTGCTCTGCCTCCTCCCCGTCTTCCTCCTCCTCCTCCTCCTCCTCCTCTTCTGCGTTGAGGTACAGGACGTTCTGGACGCCTGCAGGACCCGGACGGACCTCCGGCCGATCCCAGTCGTCCACGTCGCCTGAGGACAATAAAGTGCGTTTGAGAAAAGACCTTCATACAAAGCAGAGCACAGGTTCAGTAACTGACTAAACAACAGGTTATCGTTTGGAGTTAAGTCATTTTTCATTAATGCCTCAAACGTAGATGTTAAGTCTCGTTTGTTTAGGAAGTAAAAGTTCCACACCAACTTTTCTACTTGAGTAAAAGTAAGTACTTGCTTTTAAATGTACTTAAGAGAAGAAAAAGTCAAAGTACTTGCCGAGTGTAGCCTGATGAAACAGTCTCCTACATCTCTAACTGTGTCTGTATATTTGATTCATAAAAGAATGATAAAAACTCCTTCATAGTAATAAAGCAGATGAAGATGATTCTACAGAAAACATTTTTGAGTTTCGGCCTCTTCTCTGATCTATGTTTCCACTTCCTGATGCAGGAGGCGGAGTCTATAGTTACGTGCTGGTTCTGATTGGATTAGTTCACGTCTTGTTATTGATCAAACATACGTATAAAAAAACAATATAACATGTTAAACCTTGCACTGTATAAATAAACTGGAGTAATAGCGAAAAGTACCTGAGAACAAGTACAAATACATGAAAAATGGAAAAAGAAAAGCATAAGTAACTAATTAAATGTACTTAGTTACATGCCACCACTGTTGTTAGGCTCTTATTTGGTTTTATTAGTTCCTGTCGTGTTTCATTAAACGTTGTGAAACCACATGAGAGCAGAAGGTTTATGTCTCAGGAGGAAGATGGAGGACCAGACTCTTCACCTGTGTGACGGCTCAGGGCCGGGGCCTCGGTTAATATCCAGTTTCTTTCCAAACGCAACACAACCAACGTCTGTTGAGGCCGAGCGTTGCAGCAACAGTCTTAATCTCGATAATTAGGGTGAAGAGCGAAACCTCCCATGAACACTCCAACCACTTCTTAACGAGTGACGGTGTAATGCCTCCACCCGAGCCCAGGTCGCTCACCTTCTCCGTCCAGGATGTAGTCCCGTGGGAACATGATGCCACAGCCCATGATGTCGCCTTTGAAGCAGCGAGGGCCGAACGCGTCTCCGACTCCGCTGCCGTGAAAGATCTTCCCATCGTCTGTCAGGGCACAGAGGAGAAGATGGATTCATTACTGAGAGGAGGTAAATCAAACTTCATGATGCAACTGTGTGGGCGAAGCTTTCTGCAGCAACGTTTCACAATCTGCCAGCGGATGAGAGTCTGAAGAGGAACCATCGAGCAAAGAGACAAGAGATCATTGGAGCAAAAACTTTTAACAACTTTAAACCTTAAAAGACATCGTGGCAAACTGTAAAATCTAAATAAGACAACACGCAAAATTGAAAAGACATTAAAGGATCTACAGAGAGAACAGAAGTAAATAAGAAGTAAAAGAGTTAAAGTAAAAAGAAGTAATTTATTAAAAGTGACAAACAGGAAAGTTCTCAGCTTTGATTCAGAAGAACCCAAAGTTCTTTGGAGTTCATTCGGGACAATATGGCCTCTAACGATTTATCATTATATTACATCATTCAGTTTCTTTAAGAATTTAATGAATTTAAAAATATGACCTGGATGAGGAGCGTTAAGTGTCATAAAAAGAATTAAACTCATAAAGGCTCACAGGTGAAGTGATAAGTTACTGGAGCAGAGACACTTTGACGCCAACTTCACCAAATCTGCGACTTACAAAATGAGACCAATCCTTCCAGCAGTGATTTCCACACGTTTCACTAAATAAAAGAAAAATCATACTGGACTCAAAAAATCCCTGATGGAGAGAACTTCACCTCCGTAAGAAAAGATAGAGCTGCCTCCTGCAGCACGATCCACTATAACAACTTTAGAAGTGTAGCACATAATAAACTATACAGGAGACACAAGAAAATATCAAATCAAGTTTCAGACTTTTCTCGCTGCTTTTTGAATCAAAACCAGTTTGAGGTTAATTTTTTTGTCCCATTGCTGGAAATCAAGAGAACCAGTTTCCCACTGGTGCAACATGTGAACATGTGAACACACCTAGAACATACAGGACATCCTGACATTCCAGTCTCATGATGAAGTGAAAGCAGGCCGAGTAAAAAACACTTCTCACCCCCCCCACCCCACAGGAACAAAAAGACACGCACAACATCCAAAGGAAATCATCAAAACAACACATCGCTGCAGCGGCGAGAGACAACAATGGAGAAAAAAAAAGGGCAAAAGAAAAACACGGCAGAGCGACTGCAGCCGAGCTCCTCAAGCGAAGCGGCGCGGCTGCTGCCGGTAAATATTTATGGAGTTGTCATGGGACCCGTCCCCGGCTCAGGATACTGTTTAAACAATCTCTATCTGAGCAGCAGGAGGGAGACGGAGACACTGTATTATTACGGCTCCCATGCGGGCCCTTGTCACAACACCACACACCAGCAAACAGCGGAGCCACGCCGGCACCGGGGCAGCGCGGCTATAAATAGCAGAGGTCGCCGGCCGGTGACCCAGACGCCTGCTGGAGGTGAGCTGGGCTGTGGAGGCCGGGTCCGGGCCTGAGGATGGAGCTGGTAGGAGAAGCCGGCTGAAGAGCTGGAGGCGGGTTTGCCACTGGAGCAACTTTCAGATGTGTTGGAAGTTTTTATTCAGATTGTTTCTATAAATTAATCAAGTTGAACTATCACCAAACGCTTTAAAGACTAAATTAATTAATGAGATTTTATTCCGGCTCAAAACACAGAAACTTTAACCCTCACTGTCACTCAGAGATGATTGTAAACTTTATGTCCTGCAGCGGAATGAGAAACACATTTTCATGTTTTGTGTTTATTGTTGTTTGTTTAACGAGTGTCTGTTATATCTACAAACACACGTCTGACTTCCTGTTTGTCTGTGGAACAACCCTTCATCTTATCAGCTTCACACTCATTTATTTTCTTAACGGCTCAGGAGAGTATTGTGTTGAATTCGGTGCCATTTGGAAATATGTTTAATATTAATACAAATGTTATAAACAGGAGAGATCGTCTGTAGCCATCAGTGGGGGGGGGGCGCAGTTGAGCCTGTTTTATATAGATTGTTTATTTCACGATATCGAACTGACACAAAACAGTTCAGCGTTAAATCCATCATGAAAATAACATTGATAAAATCACTTCCTCCTCAGGAACATGTCTTCAAAATAAAAGCACACCTGTTTTTTTGCTGTAATGATTTACATTGAGCCGAATTACAGATTTTTTTATTTTTGGAAAGCTGTGAACGTCTGAATATTGTGTCGGCTGTTTAACAAACCTCTGAAATAACATCTTAAACATAAAATACACACGTGAACGCTAATAAAGAAAATTCTGTTCCATTTCATGATTGACTCTGATGATAGAATCGTCCCTGCAGATAAACCAGGCGGGATGAACACAACGTTTTCTAGACTAGTTTGAAGAAGACTCGCTAGTTTACTGTTTACGATTCATCAGCAGCTCAACACGTAGAAGTTGCAAATGGAATTTATAGTAAATTCTCAGGAACGTGTGCAAATCTCACGTATTTGGGGGGAGGGGGGGGGGGGGGGGGGGGGGAGCGGAATCATGGCAGAATATGAATATTGTGTCTTAATTCCTCATGTTTTAGGAGTCGGTGAAGTCATTGTTCCCTGGGCAGGGAAGCCCGGTCTTTTCCAGACAAACTCTCATGTTACGAGAAAACCTGTTTTCCTATTCCCAGCTGGTGTCGGTGCTCCGCCAGGTTCTGGGCTCCTGCCCTCTCCCCCCGTGGGCTCGGCTCCAGACCCTCAGATCAGATCCAGTATTTCAGCCTCTTCTCGAGCCTCCGAGCCAGCACCTGGTGGTCGTCCCTGTTTTCCTTCCCGGCGACCACCTCGCTGCGATCCTCCCGATCCCAGCGCCATCATCAGGTTCTCGCTCCATCACGAGCCGCGGTGCCAAACCCTGCTCAGCACCTGTGAGCTAATTTTAAACCCTCTTAGTCTCCAACACAAATTTTAACATTTTCCTTCACATCGTGGCTCTGAACCCAGCCGGCTTCCTGTGGATCGATTTCCACCCGTTTTAGGACCAGAGCACGATTAAAAAAGCAACACAAGATATTATTGTACGCTCAGGAACAAAAATAGCCGCACACAGCTGCCTGCCAAACTGAATTATACTCAGGACTTAGTTTTAATACAACAAGATTAGCTCAATATTTACCAGAATTGTTTCTAATTCAGTGCTCTAATGATTTATTGTCAGTTAATAAACTGCCTATTTCTTCCAGACAATTACAAAGTTCCCCTTTAAATAGTTTAAGCTCCGATTCTGCACATGAAGTTCAGCTCATTTGTAATAAAGTTACCAGATTCTCAGCTTGGGCTAAAAAAAACGTGTTTGCAAATACAAGTTAAGTTTTCGAGTTTCGTTCTCTCAACAAAATAGGGAATGAAAAAGCAAATGTTTATGTTTATCAGTTGAAATTCTGAGAAAAAAGTTGTAATACTACAAGAATAAAGGAAGAAAAAGTTTCTCAAACATTCTCATGTTGAAACTATGAACTCTGTTTCAGCACCAGACGGACGTGAAGATCGATAACGTCTCAATCGATCACGACCAAACGTTTCCTCCTCCACTTAAGACACAGTTTCCTGCAGGTCTGTGGTTCTCTCTTCTGAACAGACTGTTTCTTTCTAATATTCCGACTTTATTCTGGAAGTTTTATGACTCTTAGTATTACTTCAACATGGCCCTAATACTTTTTCCGACTCTCCCGTCCGAGGACAAGCTGTCACATCGTGCTTCCTTCCCTGGTCTAAGTCTTTAGTGCTTTTTGATTCGGTTATTTATTTGACAAATTACTCTCTTTACAAAGAGTTCTGTCATCGCTGTACCGGCGTCTTGAACCACACGCACAGTGGAGCTGGACTAACTCTCCTGTGCCTTTATTATTATATGAATGTGCACATTGTGCTGCAGGGTTTCTTCATGGCCATAATGAAACGGACACCGGAGCTAATTTCAAATAGCCCAGGATCCTGTCTTACCACCCAGCCCCAGTGGAAACACCACAGGGAGCTTTTGAAAAAATAAGCCAGCGGAACTTGACCTGTTCTGGTGATTAAAGTTTTCTTAACTGTCCAAAACCCAAAGACATTTAATTCACTTAGAAATATTAACAGCAACTGTTTCAGTCCAAATTGAAATATATATTAAACAAGTGCAGTGCTCACGCTGAACCTTTAACATTGAAAATGCTTTTTGACATTTTTACTGATATCAGGGAATAATTTTAATAACAACGAAACAACTTTAGGGGACTTATATTTATGAGTATGTGTAATTGTGAGCGGATCCAAATCTGTGAGGAAATCAGCTGTGAACCAGTAACCACCACTGGTAACCAACAGGACTTTATGTGGAATTCAACAGGACTGTGGGATCTTGGTGGAGATGAGTGCATTTGAGTGGAGTTCCATTCCAGTTAAATAACCGATTTAGTGTGATTCATATCTATATAAGATTAAATCAGGAGATGATTCCTTTAGTGGTGACGTCTTTGTTCAAAGTGAAACAGAGACAATATCATCCAAACCCATTTTTGTCCCATTAGGTCAGAAGACGATAGCATCACTCTGCACAACATGTTGCTACTGAATCATTGTTTTTGCGGAACCTGAGCTGGAATCAGATTAGACCCCGTCACTGATCTACTGAGCAGCCCCGAAGTGAGACTGAGCCCTATCATCTGGGGTCAGGGTGGTGCTGAGGGATGGATGGTGGCGGTGGGGCACAACCTTCAGCTGCGGGTGTTGAGTCATAGCACGTGTGATTCACTGATGGGGGGGTTCAGACGTTAATGAGGCTTGCTGAGGAGCTCTCAATGGATGGATGGCTGTTTGCTCCCGATAGGGCCCACAGGGGCCCACAGGGGCCTACATGGGCCCACTTTCCAACACGGACCATTAACTCGCGGAGCCACCACATAGGATGGAAGTCCACGCTGGGCCGGCTCTCAATACAAACACTGGTGGTAACACCCGCCTGCGCCAGAGAACTCCACGAGCTATACAGGGGAGCAGCGACACGGCTGAAGGCCACTTGTGTTTATAACTGGAGTAAAGTAACAACCTTAAAATAATACAGCAACACACATCGCATGTGATCCAGGTCCTGACTGGTCAGAGGACACAGAAATAGAGTTAAACTGTACATGCAAAGTATAAAGAAGGAAAAATCATTATGTGATTTATGTATTTGCTTCCAGGCTGAACAAGAAACTATGTAAATCCACTGTATTCCTGAAAAGAAGTGATAACATCATTACAAACTCTAAGACGATGAGGTTTCAAGTGTCTATATGAAGCTAAGACCTGCCAAGAGCATTCTGGCAGATACTTTTCCTTCTAGATACTGAGGTCAAATACAAATGGAACCATAAATAAACAAGGTCCCACGAGTCGTAGCAGCAGCTCTTCACCGGACAGGAAAACCAGAGTGACATCGCTGAGGTCCTCTGTTCTTAAAGCAGTTTACACTGCGGTGGTGTGGCCTTGTGTGGGTAACACATTGTTTAAGTTGTTGTCTTCCTGCCAAAGAGGGTCTGACTGAGGGTCTGGAGGCTCTGCAGATGTTCAGTAAACATCTGGGATGCATGGACGGGGGGGCGAGACGCTGCATGAAGAAGAGGCCCTGGCTGTTGATTCTAAGTAGCTGGATCAGAGCCTGCACCTTAACCAGAGCACGGGAAGGCAGACCTCATGTGCACAGCGTGGAAAACCACATGCATCATTTTAGTCTCTAACAAATAAGATTAATGGGAGCTGTGCTGGGGCGTGCACATTTCTGTGGTGTCCAGTGCACAGCAGCCAAACCAGACCGACCGCAGCGCGAGACCTGTGGGACTGGCACGGTGAGCCCCGGTGGATGATTGGTCTCGTCTGTCACTCAGCAGCAGGACATGGTCCACAGACCCCGGCAGGACACACAGCTTCAACTGTTATTACGACCAATGTGTCCCGAGTGGACAGTCCGCACGGGGACACACGGGTCAGGACTTTAAACATCAACTCTGAATATAAGTGGAATGTGCGAATGGAACAGGAAAATGGGTTTCGATAGATCGGGAGGTCAAACGGAAAGAATACACAACTTCTCCCCCCCCCCCCCCCCCCCCCCAAAAAAAAAGAATTGCTCATATCAGGGTGGATAATCCATGGAGAGCGGCTGAACTCCCCTGAGAGAGCGGTTCACAATGTGATGCTTCAAAACCAAAGTCCTTTTGATGAAAGCCAGCGAGCTCCTAACTGCTGTGCTCAGATAAGGACTAACTGGTTCTTGACTGTGACAGTGGGTTGTCAGATAAAGACCCGGCTTCCCACTGGAGCTGGTACGCTTGTAATAGAACCAACGACCTGCTGTAGCGTTTCTCAGAACAGGGCAGCAGCTAATCTCTTAGCGCTGATAGCGACTGGTGCTGAGGCCTGGAATGGGAGCTGGGGGGGGCGCAGATGCCGGGGCAGATAACTCTCTCAGGCTTGTGGTCACAAACAACTAACACTGAATGTGTGTGTGTGTGTGTGTGTGTGTGTGTGTGTTAAAGCAGAGGGAGATGAAGATAACTTTGACTAAACTGGGATGGAGATACAATCGTTCTCCTTTCTCTGATGCTGTCACCATGTGTGTTATCTGCTTTCTGTGCGTCTCCTCTGCCTGCGCCTCCTTGATCTCTGTCTGCGTGAGGCACCTCCACATCCAGCGGAGGCGGTGCCCTGTGATGTTTGCATCTGAAGGCAGCCGACAGATGCTCAGGAGGAAGTAGATCAAATTCATGTGTTTCATTCAACACAGACTACAGAGGAATTCCACACACACACACACGGAGGAAGTAACACAACAACTTCTTTCTGAGGAAATAACAAAAGACAAAAAGAGGAGTAGGGAAATATCTCACCTGCATGGTAGGCCACCGACCCTCTGCTCCAGCCCGGGTGTCTGTTCCTGGGGTAGTCCTTCACAAACACAAATACACACACACATTACAAATGCACAATATCACAGGGATTGATTGGTTTTGTGACGCAGACTAGAAACCTGCATTTTGTCACTTGAAAAAACGATGCCTGGTGGTTTCACTGAGCCGTAGAGTGAAGGTAAAGATGGATCTGCCCCTGGTGGTTGGCTGAATATAGGTCATACCCTCTGCCTGCTCCATGTTAGTGTACAGGAGAGGGTACAAACCAAAAAGTACAAATGTGAATAAATGTTTCTCAAAGACGCTTCCTGTCATTTTAAGTCGTTCTTATCCCACTGATGTCTGTTCACGTGTTGTTTTACATTTGTTATTTGATCTGACTCGGAATCAGTCGTGTGCATCGTGTGCGAAGGAGCTCGGTACCGCAGCTCAACCATAATGTCACCAGTGAAGACTCTGAAAAACCACAAGATGGTGGTAACCATATCGGAGCACACCACCCCCAGTGGGAGGAAGTGGAGAAGCGTCTTTATTTATAATCTTTGAGAGGAACTTATTTAATAAGGGGCGTGGCTACTGTGTCATCAGTCTAGTCGGCTACTTCCTTGTATCACATTTTTTGAATCTGATAAAATAGTTTTGATCCACAAGTTGTGATTGTGGGTGAATTTTACGCCTCTGTGTGATGTCGAGCACAGAGCAAAGAGTTCCTTTCAGTGTTTAGCAAATATTAGTAAAAATTATCACACTTGGATTATTAAACAATAAGCATTTGTATGGGTCAACCTTTATTCAAGATTTTGTGTTGCTCTGCTCTCATCCACCCGCTTGTTCTTAGCTCTGCTTGTGCACTAACACATTCTGTTTCTTGGTCAGATCCGCTCGCGCTCCAGCTTCAGCTCTTCTCCTCACACTCACACGGCTTCTGTGCGATAGTGAAACAGATTTAACTTGTCAACACTGAAGCTGTCATTCTATTGGTTGGGGTGTTGTGATAGACAGTGCAGAACAAGTGCAATGCCACAGTTTGAGCACAAGCAGAGCAAATCTAAAACACAAGCAGGAGCTATTTGGGTGCAAGTTCAGGGTTGAGAGTGAAAACATTGAATTAAGAGGAATAAAAACACACCCACCCCCACCCCCCCCATACACACACCCACAACCCCCCCCCCCCTACACACACACACACACACACACACACACACACACACACACACACACACACACACACACACACACACACACACACACACACACACACACACACACACACACACACACACACACACGTCCTCACTAGGCGATCCATTCCTCGCATGTTTATTCTTGCAATAATAAAGTCACCACCCTCCAAACTCTTTAAATGCAGAATATCAATCTTACTACCACTCGTGCACATCGCTCCAGCTCGGGCAGCCGGCGGTTTGAGGGAGGAGTTTCGCCGACAGTCGGTTCAAACATCCACAGATTTGTATGCAAATGAACCGGAGATGAGAATCCCTTGGATTGTGTTTCCCAGGGATAGATAGTATGATCACTACAGGTTGAATCCAGCTGCTGTATTCCTTTTACCAATGCTAGTGACTGGGAGGACTCCATATCTGCTCTCTCTCTGCGTCTGCACTGTATGGATGTCTCTCTCCAGGCCTCATGATGCCAACAGAAATAACTAGTGGGCCAACTTCGGGATAAGATCAGAGTATGACTCAGAGGTAATTACCAGAGATTTTTATCGGTCTTCTGGGCTGCACCTCAATTACTGTAGAAACACAATAATGAACAAGAGAGGAAGGACGAGGAGGAGGGAAATGACATTATACTCCTCTTTCATCTCCCAGTCGACTACTTCTAAACGCTCTCTTGTTCATATTCGTGCAGGTGAACTCTCTCTCTCGTTTCTGCTCGTACTAACAGGCAAAAAGCAAGAGAAAACCAAAAGGCCCTTTTATTTTCATCTTCTCTCAAGTCTAATAAATCCGACACACGACCACTGTGACGTCCAAGAAAGAGGAAAAGCAAGTCAGCCTGTAGCAAGTGACCCTAAAGGAAAACACGGCTTTATCCAAACAAAAGAACCCGATGACGGATGAAGAGACTGAGAGAGGAAACACATTACTCACAAGCAAAATAAGCCAAATTAAATTATTCCTATTAGCACCTGTGAGGAGCAGAGATATGAGTAATGGGGACGCAGCCGACAGCAGCCAGGTCAGGCCAGGCAGCGTTTGAGGTCAGGACATCAGTGAAACATCAGAGTGAGGAAGAGGAAATGGAGATGGATCGGGGGGGAAGCGAGCGAGCAGGAGAAGGACAGAGTGAGACATCAGCAGAGGAAGACAGAGAGACATGGAGGAATGCAGCTCCTGCTCCAAGCCTGAAAGCCCCTGATCCGCCAAGTCTGCTCCTCTTTCTCCTCGTCTCCACCACAAGCCGGAGGATTCCTCTGGCTGACTGGCATGTGGGCTTCATCTCCACCAGGAGCAGAGGAAAGACTGCGTGTTGGTTTGTCCCTGATTGATGATCCACAGACTCAGATCTGATCAGTGATTTGGAGGAACGCGCTGAAATAAGACAACATTAGGAACGGCAAGAAAATACTAAATTAGGGATGGATTTAGAAAGCTTTAATGGGAACCGCAGACTTGTGTCTGATAAATGGATCAACTGGTAAATGCCTGTGTGGGTCGCTGTCTCCTCAGTAATTGTTGTGTCCATCATCTCTAATTCATCTCCTCTGTGTGATCTGTCCGTCCCGTGGCTACACACAGAATGCAGCTTCACAATATATATCTGAATAGAACAACGTCTACTGAGTCCGGTCAGTCGATCAGTGGGCCCCTTTGGACTAAATGGAAATATCTGAAAAGGTATCGTCTATATTAATACTTTAAACGCCAGGACCAACTACTGCAACACTGCCGGAGAGGCGGTGCACTAGTGGCAGAAACTTGGACTATGGGCAGAAAAGGTCTCTGGTTCGACTGCAGGGAGAAACAACAGAGAGACGAACCTGGATTGATCTGTCCAAAAATCCAAGAGGATTCTCCCTACCCTGTCTAGTGCCCCTGAGCAAGGCACCTTACTCCCCCAACATCTGCTCCCTATGCGCCGTATGGTCGATGGGTCAAAAGCAGGTTACATTTCCCTACCTGTGCATGTCTGTGCATGTGTTTGGGACAAATAAATGTATCTTAATCTTAATCTTAGTATAAGAGCAACGCAGTGAACCTCACATGTCCAAGTCATTTGCTTGAGACATTCTCAGGAGACTCTCCTGCCGGCTCCTTTGTAAAAACTCCAGATATTGTCCAAACCAACCCACGTAAGAAAACATCAGGACATTGTCTGGAGAATTATTCACCACGAGCGAGTGGGCAAGTTGACGATGTTTCTAACGCCACAAGCAAGACTGAAAAAACTAAAGACTAGAAGCCATACATGTAGAAGCAACAGACTGAGACGTCAACTTGGGAAGAGGAGATTCGAGAGAACTCGGTGATGAGGGCAGACGCAGCTGGAACGAGTAGCTGTAGCTTCTTGCACAAGTGTGAAACCATCAAGTGCACATTTCAGACACTCTCACCACTTTGTTGCATCAACAGGAAGCCGCAGACGGTTGACAGGCAACAAACAGCATTTTATTCTGAAGTCCGTATTCCTGCCAGTAATTTGGGGCGATACAAATTTGCCATTCAACAGCCTCCTGTGTCAAGGAGGAACACACTTTGCCAAGGAGCATTAATCATGAGTGTCAAAGTTCCGAGAAGGCAACAAACAAAAGGATTTGTTCTGTTGGACTTGGAACAGATTACGTCTGATAAGAGAAACATTCCAACCTGCTGTGGTTTGGGAGCTACAGCAGCTGCTGTGATCAGGGGTGGCGCCACTAATTCACACCTACACTTCTCTATCAACACATGATGAAATGATGAAACGCTAAGTTAATCAGCTGCTCCCTTGTCTTTGGAAACACGGTGGAGAGCTACGCTGGCCTGCAGAAGGGAAACGCAAGCTGCTCCTGAGAACAGAACTGACGTGGTGTCAGTCACATGGTGCAGCGAGGACCTGCAGCTTCAGATCCTCAGCGAGGACCTGCAGCTTCAGATCCTCGGCTGCAGCACCAGCGTCTTCAGAGCAGCCGGCATCTCCACACTGTGGCAGAGTAAACAAGTCTGAGAGAAGACCGAGCGTGGAGCTGCGGGCTGAGAGGAAAACCATGTGGAAGCAGATACCCATCAACTACTGCAGATATCACACTGGCATATCACAGAGCTGCCTAAAAATATAACTAAAGCCGTGTGTGTGTGTGTGTGTGTGTGTGTGTGTGTGTGTGTGTGTGTGTGTGTGCTGAAGATTGGAACAGGGGAAAGTAGGGTGTTTCTGTTTGTACCTGCCCATACAACCTCACCTATAGGGGTTGGGCAGACACTGTGTAGGGAACTAATGCAGGTCTGTTTGTATAACCTTGTGTCATCGGGCTAAAACCTCTGGCTCCCCACACGATAACAGCTACTGTCTGACATTAGCTGAGGATCTGACTGGAGAGAGGAAAATTACAGCCCATCTGTGTGTCTATGTGTTCGGGCAAGTCGGCCCCTTTTTACGGATGCAAGTGCTTTCTCTATACAAACAGATAAAAGTGATACAAGACCAAGTTGGGTCTGTTGCTGAAAGGGAGGTAGCTGAGCAGTGTACTAATACATATACATATATATAGGTGTATATATACACACACAGATCTTAAATTTACAACAGTATAAGAGAAGTTTCCGATACCAGGATTGGAAATTACTGATACTGCCAAAAAATGCCAGGTGCGATAAAACGCCTTCAGAAATTCACTCCGATAAAACTGTATTTTCCTTTTGCCAGAAATCTCTTCAATGGTTCTATGGCTTCATTCTCTCTATGCAACTCAATTAATTTCCTGTGGCTGATTCCTGTTCCTGTGTGGTCGTAAAAATGATTTCCTAGTCGACATATTTTCTCATATTAATGATTCATTGTATTGTGTTTAAAATGGCAGGAAATAGTGATAAATGGCTGTTGGAATTTTACAAGGATGAAATCGGGTTAAGTGTTTTTTGCTTTATCCAATCAACATCCAGAAAACACAAAGCTACCGAGTTCTCTATGTACGACTAAGAAAATAATAGAAGTCTCACATTTGAGAAGCAAAACTAATTAAAATAGGAATTGTATTCATAAAGTACCGTTTATACACAGAGGTAAACTCAGGGTGTTGTACAGGGATATTAAAAAATGAATAAAACTTGTTAGCTTGCTTTAAAAATGAATAAAAACCTCCATGTGTGATAATAACTGCAGATCAATTCTCTGTCAATCTGTTCTGGTACCAGGGAGGAGGTCAGTTGCTTCCAGATCCGAGGCTTTGGCACAGTGGCTGCTCTTTTGTTTTATATCAAACTGACCTCTAGGAACAAACAGGGTCACAGGAACCGCGTTCTGAGGTCTGTGGTCGGACTGCTGCATCACAGGAGGAAGAGGAAGGGACCTGTTCCCAGGACCTGGTCCAGGGGCAAACAAGGACAGAGGAAACGCTGCCATTCCAGTCAGCAGAGCACTTCATGTTTCTCGCTTTTGTGTAGGAATGCATAATGTATTGTGCACGTGTGTGTGTGCGTGTGTGTGTATGGATTTATGGGTCTGTAGGTACAATAGGTATGAGTGAGCCAATACAGTAATCATTAATATGTAGAGGGGCCAGGGGTGAACTGAGAAAACTCACTTTTCCTTCACTCCTCATCAGATATGACACCTATCCATCAATCTTTTATTTTGTACATCTTGTTCTCCCCTACCTGCTTCTCCACTTCCTGCCCCCTGCCCCCCCCCCAGCACATGAGGGTCGTCCTGCTCGCTCCTCAGTGTTTTTCATCTTCGTCTTTCCTTTATTTTTCTACCTCCTAATGTTTACCTCGCTACCCCCCACCCACACACACACTACACACCCACACACACACACACACACACACAAACCCACCTAACCCCTACACTTTTCCACCTCATAACTAAGGCGAGATCTCTCTTTGTCCCACATCCTAGCAACCGGTGTGTGTACCGGATGAAAAACAACCAACCAACATACCGAGCGTATGCATGCTGTACATTCATTAACAGGCTTTTCTCCAGAGGAACGGCGGGGAGAGAAAATGGTCACGGCAGGTCTGGGAACAGCGGTCGGGTCTGAGATAACAAACCTACAGAAAACACATTGACTCTATATAAAAAAAAAAAAAACATTTAAAATCTGCACGAGTTTATTCGACTTCCCAGCTGGACAGGACACTGGCAGCAGGGACACCGGGGATTACAAGAACGTACTTCCACATTTTTTTTAAAACCCAATTTTGATTTTAATATCTTGAGCCTCAAGATTTTCACCAGAATCGACAGCGAAATTCAAACCATGACTGTTCATGTAAACAAAAGTAATAGTTGCTTGCGGCTCTGTGAGGTTGTTCTGAGGTGCACGCTGTGTAATGTTAGTTTGTGATGTTTACCATGCACCCCGTCTTATTGCTGGTGTTTTCTAATTAGTAGTAATTACAGAGCTGCAGCTGATGGTTGAGTCATTAGTTCTGCATCCGTGAATCAGGAGAAATTAAATCCTGACCTGCGCATGGCACCAGACGAGAAGTCTGTGGATCACAGACATCATTATGTGTAACGCTGATGGACACGTGAACGTCTAAGTCAACTGGTTTATATTTATAAAGATCTTTCCACTCAAAGCACTTTACAGTTCAGTTTTAAACACAAACACATTCGTACAGTGCATCTTTGTGCAGAGGGATCGAACTGACGACCTTCTGGTTAGAGGACAGCCGCTCAGAACGAAGCAGCTCAGACACGATGTCACTTCCTGCTCTGTATGAAAATAATCAATCAATTGTTGTTGTGTTTGCTCAGACTGAGTTTACAGATGTGTCTGATGACAGAGGGAGAAAGTGGGAGAACAAGAGGGGAGGGACTTAAACTCCTTAATTAATTAAAGACAGATTCTCCTCATTAAAGAAAAGATCAGGTTTCAGGATGGATGTGGGCGTGTTCAGACCTGAACTTAGCTGTGATTGGATCACTCAGGACATACCATAACTATTTACAACCTCAGTCAATAGATTGTTTCTGTTGATGTTTCTGATCAGTTTGAGTTATTTGATGATATAAAAACAGGGGGGGGACGTCATGATTGACAGCTGAGGCTGACTTGTGATTGGTCGGCCATGGGTAGCGGCTGGAACTCGATACAGCTGCTCTACTCAACAATCTCTACTGGGCAGGCCTTCGCTCTAGATGACATCAAAAAGGGCAAGATGGCCGCCTGCCAAGATATTTTGGCTTCATTTTGGTACAAAGGGAAGAAGTGGAGCGAGTCATCATCTATATTTACAGTCAATGGTCTGGATGGAGATCGTTTGTGTTTCATTTCTTAAGACTTAAGGGAAGAAAGAGATTTGTAAAGTAGATCTACGAGAGAGAGAGAGAGAGAGAGAGAGAGAGAGAGAGAGAGAGAGAGAGACACACACTCTGGTATTAATGAGTGGATCTGTGTTTATATTCAAGCGCCTGCTTTCTTACCACAGGATGCTACGTGAAAGAGACCAGCATGCAAACTTGCGCCTGCTGCAGAGTAAACAGTCATTACCCATTTGGTGCTTTATCACCTCTCCTGGACTCGGGCTTAATATCTTTATAATGAAACCCAGATGCAGAGAGAAAAGTGGTGGAGCGAACAGAAAGGACAGGGGAACTCTGAGGAGGTAATGGGACTGGAGTTATCACCTCTCGGTTTCCTTCTCACCCATGGGAACACCGTCTGTTGGTTTAACCCAGAGGATGTGTGTGCACATGGACTATCAGAGGGTATTCTAGATCCAGATTTGCATCACAATCAAACAGATCACAATCAAAGTGAGTATAATAAATGTATGTGGTGAGTAGGATGTGATTTAAACCCCGTGCTTTCAGCCCTGTCCGTGTGTGTGTTGGTTTCTTCAGAAGCAGGGTTACACAAAAACAGCCGGATGAATTTCCACGGAACTCGGTGGAAGGATGTGGTAAAGTCCAGGAAAGAACTCATTAAATTTTGGAGCAGTTCCAGGAATAATTTTCTTCTCGTTTCTTATAACATTGTGAGACATTTTCCCGAAAGAATAATTAATGGGTTTTGATATCAGGGGAGTGAAATGTGGTGCAGCTTGATTGAATATAGTTTTCGTCCAAATCTATCAGACTATGAGCTGTAGTTGTTCCTCTGCAGAAAGTTCTGCTCTTCTGACATGGTCTCAAACATTATCCAGAGTGTTCACTAGGAGGCCGGCAGGAGAAACTCTGGAGAACGTCCTCAGCAACTGACTCTAGATCATTCCAGGAGATGACCTGGAGTTCAGTGTGGGTCTGAAAGCAGCTACACAGACGACTGAAGTTACACATCTGCTCGTCGCTCTGAGTTCTGACAGTCTGGTCATCTGCGGTCACCACAACCGGACCCATAAAAGAGAGAAAGCGAATGCCAGCTCCTCCTTCATCAACACGTCCAGCAGGCGTTGAGATAAATGAACAAAAACGTCTAGTGTGAATCTGTTCTACCGCTAAACTGCCTAACCTGCAACAACCCAACTGAGCGGGTCTACAAAGAAGGATATTCAGTTTCAATTGTTCACTGGATGGAAACCTGTGAGTAACACACATCTGCTGTCTAAGGCTACTCTACATGTTGTGTTTTCATTTTAAGAGAACAAAGTGACAAATAAAGGAAGGATACACCAAGGCTGCTAAGTCCCAATAGGGAGGCTAACCTCAGTGCCTGCATCATCATTTCCAAAAGTCACAACCCAGGAGTTTTCACTGTGACACAGAACCAGCTGCAGTTTCAAATCTCCGTTTTAGAGGCTCGGAAACTCTGGAATGGTGCAGACGTTCTGCTGCATTCCAAACTAGAACATATTAGAGTGGATGTTGCCTAAGTGTGTTCCTCCTGCTCAGCCACTTCTGTCTTCAGGCGTCTGAAGCGCTCTTTGTCTCCATGTTATTCAATGACCTGTGAGTTCCTCCGTTCCCGTTTTATACAAACCGCCTTGGAGACCTTGAAAACTGTTGTACAAGTTTCATCATTTACTTTTTGTTATTAAAAGGAGCAGAGCTCTGAACCTGGGGGAGACGCTGCTGGCAGCTCTCCGCGGGCCTTGGCTCGGGCAGTCGCTAATATTTCACACTCATAACACTTTCGAGGCTAAACTGACAAGGTGCAAAAAGCTCACAAATCAAGAGCCGGGCTGTCAAAGACGTAGTTACCGAGTCAGAAGAATAATATTAGGTCAAAATGTAATGAAATAGTTTTTATGAGCGAATCCATCTATCAGAAACCAGACATTCATACAAGTTTAATCCTGCTCTAATAAGCCTAACAAGGCCGGTTCCAAGCAGCTCGAGAGTAACTAGTGCAACATCCTCAACTGTTACTGCTCATACTTAACATCCTGGCTGTGGCGTATTGAAATGTTAACCTCTGTTTTATTCAGTGTTGGCACTAAGTTGTTTATCATTCGTGGTCGGTGCCAAAGCATCTACAGGTCTGCTGGTTTTATTCTTCAAAGCAGATCAACATGGTAATAGTCGCTCGCAGAGCCGCAGTGCTAATTCTGAAATGGGAACCGTATGTGCATTCTTTGGAAAAAGAAATGAGGGCTCAAATGAGAGGTGTTAAAATTTCTCTAATTGTATTTTCCTCTTGGAAGTGTTTCATGTTCCCAAAGTAGACCATTAGATCCAAACGGAACGGCTCTGCTGATGGATAATAGGAAAGAATTTCTTAAACCTTTATTCAACCAGGACAACAAGTCTCATTGAGATCAGAAATCGTTTGAATATCTCAGAGTCGCACAGAGAAAACGCAAAAGGAGACAAAAATGAAAAGAAATAGAAACTTTCAAAACTGAAGCTTTGTCACCAGGCAGGTTGAAGCGATGCGTCTCTAGTTATTACTTTGGATTTAAAAGCATTTAATGAAATGGATTCCTCAAGCTTCAAGTGCTTCTGCAGCATATACCAGGCACAGAAAGAAACAGGAAGTTCTGGAGCTTCCTCCAGTTCTTCTCTGAGTCTAATTCGAATCTCCATCTCGGACATTTTCTGGATACGAGTGCTGTCACCTTCTGCTTTGACGTCATATGGAGCCGGAGTCTGTGCAGCGGTGATCAGTGATCGGTGACCAGAGCGTCAAGAGCTCCCTGATACGTGTGCTCTGTCTCAGCTGTCAATCATGTTGTTCCACCCCCTTTCTATAGGATCAAATAACTAACTAACCCATGTTGACATGATGCAATATATGAATGTATACACCTTTCAGACATTTAGCTGCGACTTCTCCCATTTTAAGTATTTCCATTTCTTGTGATATCATCGTTTTCAAGTCATGTGACTGATCGAAATACTTTGTGATTCGCTGAAATGTTCTTTAGAAAGGTGAAATTCACTAAAGGTGATGTATTCTGTTTTTCAGAGCAGTGATATGCGTTGAAACAAATATGAAAACAACGGCAGATTCCGACCCAGACGTTCATTCTGACCGAGGCTCAGTCCTTAAGGGACGTGACGAGGAGGATGAGGAAGAGTTCAGGGAAAATACAATGATTTACAAAGGAAGCCAAATGTTTAAGCTACAGAAAATCTTTATTCTGAGTTCCTTCCTGCTTCAGTGAACGTTAGTAATTCTTTCAGCTCTTCAGAAAACCCACAGGTTTCTGTTTTCTAACAACGCACTGGTTTGAGACTGCGTCATCTTTCAGCACCTCAGGTCTAAATGGGTTAATATTTTGTTAGCTCAGCTACTTGTTGATCTATAGGGACCAGAATATGAGAGCATGCTGCAAGAATTGGCCAATAAGAGCCATATTAATGCACTCCACATCCTTTGAGCTCATAGAGCTCGACTGCCTTAAATATGACAGTGTGGAAAATAACATGAGCGAAGGGGCCATATTAAAAAAAAGCTTCCCTGTTGAGTGGAGGTGCGTGTGGAGTTGTCAAAGGTTGCTGGTTTCTTAGAAAGCTTACCCTTCGTGCCAAACCCAGGGCAATGTAGCACTTCTCCCCGGCATCAACGATCTCCACTTCATAATAGTGGCAGCGGGTGGTCAGGGGCTGCCGGGCCTGGGCCAAACCCACGTCCATGATGCTCTTTCCTTTGCCAACATACTCCAAGAGCTGAGGGAGGCAATAAAAAGAGGGAGGGAGGGAGGGAGGGAGAGAGAGGAATGGGGTTCAGAATTTAAGAGATCAAATAAAAAGCGACAAACTAAACAAAGATATGCTGTTATACAGGCTCAGATTATCCACGGAGTTATTGCTCTTTCATCAGCTTGTTAAATGTGACGCGTGATGTAAGATCCAGAGCCGCGTCCAAACCTTCAGGTCCAATTCCATAACAACGGCAGAACCGGTGAATTTATTAAACATCACGTCTGGTTTTTAGTGAGACATCAATCAGGGTAAAGAACTAACTAAATGCATTTCAGGTTTTTTATTCCCTGGCTAGCGTTAGCATGCACGGGTTTGAACTGTTCCACCATCTGAGATCCACAATTACAGACAAATCACTGATCTTGAAAATACTAGAACTTGGACCTGAACTCATGTCAACACAAGATAATGACGTTCACTTCCATCATACGTCATTTTTCCCAGGAAGCGAAGACAACCTGTTCTGACTTGAACACTCTGATGAGCTTCTGCACAACGTTTTGCACATTTTAAAGCATTTGGTTGTTTTCAGACCTGAACTGAGCCCTGACCACTAGTGACTGGATCCCTCAGGACGGAGGTTCAGACCACAGCATTCCCTCAAAGACCCTGTTCAGACTCAGTATTCAGTTTCTGAGGAAACCGACCTCCAGCAGTCATGTACTTTTCCTGCTTCACTCTTTAGAAAAGGTTCTTCAGGCGACCCTGACACAACGGGCCAGCAGGTCGGCTTCCTGAGGTGGAAGGTCGAGATGGAGATGTCACAGCAGATCAAGCTTGGGCAGGATCCTAAGCCCAGTGTTGCTCGAGAGGAGAAGGACTGACCCGTGCAACTCGCTGCTTTTGCAAGTGGGCCCTAAGTGAGTGGGCTCCGTGGTGGATTGACACCTGCAAATCCAGTGCAACCCTCACTGAACCGCCCGTTCTACAAGTATGAACAACCATTGGAGACCTGTGGAGACGCTTGTTACCTGATAATGAAATTACTTTCAGGTCTATTTTGATCCTCAGCATCTAAACAGGTGAAGCTGGGTGAGTACAGGTGAGTGGGTGGGCAGCTAGGCAACCACAAAGCCTTTAGGCTGAGCAGTGTTTCCATGACATGCGAGTCCATGTGTGTGAGTGAGTGAGAAGAGTATACGCCCCCGGCTTGAAAGACTGGGATGACAGACAAGGTGGGGGTGGACAAAATTACCTCTGTTATTCAGCCTCTTTGTGTGAGTGTGCACGTGTGAGAGTGCACGTGTGCTTGCCTGCGTGCGTGTAAAGCCGCCTGGGTGTGCTGTGTTTCACTAGCCAGACACTTGAAGGACACACCTGGTGGGAACAGCTATTCAACATCAACGTCAAGTGTCTCAATGAACTTATTACCATTTTCCATTTCTGTTATTCCCTGTTGCTTAGTGATCCATCAAACTGAGAACTCCTCACAAACGAAGCGAGCGCAGGAGAAAAGTTTCATTTCTGTCTCCGACCTTGATGATGGATTAAACCTTTTGCTGAGAACTTGTGTGTGTGTGTGTAGTTTCTGTGTGGCCATAAATTACACAAGTTCAGGTGGACTGCCAAACGTCACTGAGAGAACTACAACATCACCCGTGAGTCTCAATAGCGCTTCATGTCCATAACGCTTTGTTTTACTTAGTATTCAACTCGTTCAACTTAAACATGAATACATTTGCTTGTTTGTCGGCAAGAAAACACAAAAACTACACAATGGATTCTCATGAAACCTGGAGGCTGGGAACATGAGCCAAAAAATAAATGTTGGCATATGCAGGGTATTTTTTTCACAGATTTCCCAAATAATAACTCACGGATCTTGATGCTTGTTTGAATGAGTGATATCTAAGAGTGTTTGGTTGATTCAGGGAACTGTTTGGCTGTGGTGGACGTTTTCCTCCTCCACAGAGTTTATCTCTTCATCTTGGTTTGTTTGTTTTTCTATTAGTTAGTAGAATTACGCAAAAGGCCACTGGACAGATTAACAAACTAGGTGGAAGGATGTGGAATGAGTCAGGAGAGTCAGGAACTGTTCCAGTTTTGGTGTAGATCCAGATCAGGGGGCAGATCCTGGAAGTTTCGTGGCATTTTAGTTCATTTCTCAGGAAACAATTTATGGTTCTTGATGATAAAAAAAATCAAGTTTTAGAGACTGATATTTATGAGTATGTGCAATTTGGTGTTCGTTGGAAAAGCAGCACATACACTGGTTTGGCTGCACAGGATTATTAAGCTAACGCCCGTGGCAATGATTATGTAATAATCAGCTTCAGTTAATCTGGTTGCATAAAGCTGCAGAAAAAAATCTGTCTCCATTGTCTGGTTGAGACAATTCCAACCGTATTTAAAGAGACACTGCACTTAAATATGATTTTTGAGCTGTGAACTTAATTTAATGACAGTTATTTGATGAAATAAATGAATGATGGTTTTAATATCACATTTATTACCTCTTCTGTGACCGTATATTATTCAGCACAGTGTCAGAGCTGCTGTCTGACAGTCTCATGTGTTCTAATGTGTCAGAAACCGGCTTCACCTTCGTGCCTGGACAGCTGCTGCTCTCTGAGGAGAGGAGGAAGGTTCAGTTTGATGTACACTCAGTCACACCCTTTGATTTGCTTCTTGCTGCTGAGTAATGAAGGAGGAAAGAAACAAGAGGGCAGAAGAAGAGAGACGTAGCTCTGAGCGAAGTAAATAGATAGCTGATAATATCTCCCCCCCCCCCCCCCCCTCTCATGCTCTCTCTCTCCCCTGTTACTCCGACTGTGGAGAGCGGTGGAGGTGGTGTGCGAGGCCATGTTTTGTTGAGGTGCTGCCTGGGAAACAGATGCAACGCCCAAAGAGCGGTCCTGCCAGCTTCCTGTCACAGCTAATGGGGGAACTTATAGAAACTGAAATGAGGAGACCTCCTCTTTATCCTCTTCTTCATTAACTCGATTAGACATCACATAACAGCTGGTGAGTCAACATAGCTCAGCTGCTTCTATGTGTTTATTCTTTCCGTTACACTTTGTTCTCTCTCTGGGTTTTAGTAATTAAATTCTTTTGTAAAAGTATATTTTAGTCGGCTTTCCTTGCACCTCCTCGCCTTCTACCTTTTCTCCTTCATTGCAACAACTTCATTTAATAAATCTTCATTATAATTGTGGTCAAAAACTTAAACATAACTACACGACAGATACAGAGCAACTGTGCCACTTTGATTTGGAAAGTATATGAGCTGGTTCTGGCCTCGGGAACAGTGGCTGTGCTTCCCTGCTCCAATTAATATCCCACTTGGGTAAGATGGTCTCCAGTAGCTAAATGGGACTGGTCCATCAGTCTCTGTTTTGTGCAAAGAACAACCGAGATGAATATCTCTGTAATGTGTCATGTGACATTACAAGCACGTTCAGGGGGACTGACGTGAAAAAACAAAGTGACACTTGGCACCAACAGATGTGCAAAATAAATTTAAAAAACAGCTGTAACTGGCATGTGAGGACAATCTGTTACACAACAAGGGGACCTTTGTCTCGGAAGCAGCGTCACATCTGCAGCAACACTTTGAAGAGAAATTTAAAATAATAGCGCATCACACACAGCAGGATATTAACATCATCGTGCCAGACGGAGCAGTCAGCCAGAGAACACCACCTCATATGTTCTCACTCAATCTCAAGAGGAGCCGGATGTTCACTGAACGTAAAGACTACAGTGAAAGAACCTGCTCTAACGTCAGTAGCGGCAGAAATAAATATATATATATATCAGAAGGCTAAGATAGAGTTGTGCTGGTTAGTCTCCAGTGAGAACTTCAGGAGAGATTTCAACGTTAATTTTGAATATTTGTCAACAGAAGAATGTCAGTGAGTATTCTCCTCCAGGGCGATGTCTTGGTAGCACTATCGTCTGCAGCAGGGTCAACATGATCTTGTCTCGATCATTGTGAAACTACTGAAGTACTCGGAACCTTCCAGACTTCAGGACTTACACTCCTACAGGTTCTGGTTGTACCTGAAGCCAAGTGGGACGTCCTGAGAGTTCAGGAGCAGATTAACATGAAGAATATCTCTGCACTTTACTCCCTTCAGCTTTCCATCAAACTTTACCAGTGCCTCCCCCAGCATGATGCTGACATCACTGTTGAATTGATATTGGACAGGTGATGAGCGATGGCTGGTTTCCTCCAGGCCAAACTGCTCACTGTTAGTTTCATCAAAGAGTCCTCGAGAAGCTTTCACGTGTGTTTCTCTCAGAAGAGGCTGTGATATAAAGTTCAGATCTGTGGAGTGCTGCACTGAGACCTGTTGTTCTGAAGGATGTCTGAAGGTCGACCCAAAGGCCCCTCTGCCATGGAGGCTCAGTTTGAATAACCAGCTCCTGAAGAGTTCTGGATGTTTCAAACTTCTTACCAGTGCAGTGCCCATTGAGTTCAAAAGTTCAAGAGTTTTCAAAATAAAAGCTCTGTACTTCTGCTCGAAATAAAGTACTGTGAACAAAAAACCTTTTTAAACTTCTGTTATTGCTTCGTCATTATGAGATTTCTGCACTGATGAGGGGAAAAGGGTAATGTATTCTAGCTCAAGGTCGCATCACAACACAATGTGAAGAGGTCTGAACACTTTGAGCGCTGTACAGTTACTTTGCGGATTTAATCAATCAATCGTCCCTGTGCGATTTCCGTTGAAACCTGTGAGAACCCAGGACCTACATGGTTGCCCTTCACCAACACCTCATCACTCACAGGCCATGTGGAGCTTTTCATCACCTTTTAATACATTCCTTTTATTATCACAGTTACCACTGCTGGGAAGATGTTACCCAAATTAACCTGCGGCTCGGATGCCGGCAAGTATTTCCACCGGCGCTGATTTATTTGGACAAAGTCGTAAAAAGTTACGACTCCACAAGAACGTTGTATAAAAACACAGCGTTACTCTTGAGTAAGAGCTGAGAGTATAAAAGATTCAGTTATACTTCATGTATTGTTGTATTTTAGTGGAAAGGATGATACTGTTTATCTCAACTTGAAAAAAGCTTCCATCTAAAACCAAGTCTCAATAAATTGGATTCAACAAGAAAGTGTCAGAAATACAGAGAAGCAGACAAATGGATCTGTTCATGATTAGCACCAGGTTCACTGACGCAGCATCGAATGTGGTCAGATATCAAACAATGGAAAAAAATGGCTAACGAAGGCTTGTTAGGCTGAAAATAGAAAAACTCAGTACTCTTGTAAACTAGTAAGTGTTATTTACATTGTTTTATTCACCAAAATATATAGCATCTATCTCTGAGAGTTAGAAAAATAGATATATGTATTTCTTTCTTCATAAAACATTTGCCAAACCAAACATTTTGTATCATACAGGGTTCATACACATATGGACCAATGGATTTCCATGACTTTTCAATAACTTTAAACCAAATTTCCATGACCGAACATTTTGTGAAATCTCGTGGTATACGCGAAAAAGTGACAAAATGTAGTATTTAAACAAACAATTAGATTTCCAAGGCATACAGTATACCTTAAATGACACAAACCCAAGTATGCCTGCTTATATTTTGAGCGTATTTCTTTAAAAGCATATGAATTATTTAAAACTCAGCGGAACGACATGAAAATATGAATATAACAAATTTTCATGACTTTTCCAAAACTTTTGGGAGATTATTTTTTCCAGGTTTTCAATGACCGTACGAACCCTGATTATATTATATTGTTTACATTTGTTTACTACCTTGCAGTCAGCTCATTAAGCCCTGGAAAGCAAATTGTGATTAGTGAATATATCACAAATACAAAGTAAAACAAAGAGCTTACAACCAGCTGCGTATGACAAAGCTGTAAACAAATAAGTGCAGCATGGTGCAGTGGGTGTGGAAATGTGTGAGGAGCAGAGCTGAAGCTGGAGAACAGGAAAGCTGAGTGCAAGTGCAGTTTGAGCTCAAGCGGAGCAGAGCCAAGCAAACGCAGGTTCCATCTGAGTGAGAGCGGCGGGTTTTGAGTGAGAGCGTTACAGCATCTGAACGGGAATTCAACAAGTCCTCAAACTTAAAGACGTTTTTGAATAAAGAAAGTAAAACTCTTAAACTCAAAACTAATAGTTATTATACAAAAGGTACATTTTTATTCAGCACAGGGATCACTTCAAATCTGATTAATGAAGTTACTCCTGGTTTATTCTTCCCTTACGCTGCTCAGGTCAGAGAACTGGAGCCAATCATGACTCAGCCACTGCTAGGCTGCAGCAACTTGATGGGAAAGTTGTCATGTTGGGATTCTAACATCTTCTGGAATCTATTGTTCCAAGAGGAAGACAGGAAACAGGAAACCTGCATAGGTGCTGCAGAGCAATGAGGATAATTAAAAATCTAAGAAAAACACTCACACACTCGATCTGCTCAGACAGAAGAGCAGATGCTGTGAATGGATCCAACAATCTGCATTCTGGTTTTAAAGAAAATCTTAACTGCTCAGCAAAAAAACGTGTCAGAGGGTAAGACGCATACATCCTGAGGAGTTTTAATCTCTTCACGTGGAGGGGAGAGGTGGACAGACGGGGGGGGGGGGGGTGGGAAGACGACGACACACGAGATGGGCCAGTAAACTTGGGAAAACCGATAACTGCCGACTCAGGTGCCGTCCACTTACTCATCGGCCCACTCATCAGCTGAGGGGATTGGCCTGTGTTCATACCGAGCTGCACGTACGCACTGGAACCCTCAGCCAAATGTCTCCTCTCAGGACAAACAGCAGAGCAGCAGCGTGGTGGCAAGCGAAGAATAAACGATTTTTCATTTCAGAATTCTACGAAACAGTCAGGCCCTGTTTGCCTAAGACACAGTCCGCTGGCAGCCGGGACAAAGGTAAAGAAAGAAAGTCCAACAATCCATATGTGATGAAGCAACTGTACAGAAATCAAGAACTCACTCCACCTGGAGAAGAATGTTAAATTTATTGGTTCTTAACAAAAGGCCTGAACAGATCAATCAAATCCTTATTGTGTTCTAAGCTCGAGCCGTCAAAGGAGCTCAGGGACAGAACAGCTGTTTGAGTTCATGTCATGTGATCAAATAGGTTTCATTGTTAGATACCAAGAACTTTACTGGCTGGGTGATAAATGACCGTTTCACCAGTTGGGCTTGTTCACATTATATATTTTTATATTATATAATGCAGAATATGCAACCCGAGTCGAACTCTATTGCATGTTACTGTAGGTTACTGTAGGTTGCTTTAGGAAATGAGTTTCCTCTGCTAATGCTGCCCCTCGTCCTCCGTCTGCTTCCTAATGGTCCACCTTTGACCTCTCCACACTTTAATTGATCCGAGCAGCACAAGATGAACTGTATGAGGACAAGTATTCAGACCAAGAAAATAAAAGATTTGTATTCCTACATAGTGTCCACAGTATTTTAAATGTGCAGTAATTTGCCAGCAACCTACAAATCACTCCGACACTTCAGACTGAGATTATCAACACAACCCTAACAACCAGCAGACTAATGGTGACTTTTAATCACTGACCCATGTTCATATAATTCAGACGTCTGACACACAACATACCTGAGGCAACAACAAATGAAGTACGAGCAGTGGAAAACTGAGGTTTCTCCACTGATGCCCCCCCCGGCGATTCAGATCCAAACCGAAATTGAATGGGTTCTCTCTTCAGTCCTCACTGGGCGTCTCTGGCCTCTGCAGTGTAGGAGACAATTGAAAATGAGTTTGTATGAAGCACTGAAACTGTTATTAAGTGTTAAGTTATGGTACTTTTCTTTAATATGACATTTTGTGATGTAAATTTGCTGAGAGTTTTGCCCATATTTAAATCTTGTACTATATCTATCTATCGTCTATACTATCTATAAGTGTACTTTGAACTCTTGTTCGGATCAGATCTGGCAACGGAAAAAAACCCAAACATTACTCAACGCGACCGGACACATGAGGAGACTGAGGAGAGAAGGTAGTGAAATATTTGATGAGGTAAGTATGATGATAGTGGGCAGAACTCTCGGATCAGACACCCACCTATCTAAACAGGAGTGCCCCCCCCCCCCCTTTCCAAAACTGTAATGTAAACAATTCACAAAGGCCTCGATTTAGCTGCAGACAAGTCACTACCATCACCATTGTGCTCCGTGCATTCTGCGGCTTTGCGCTCCTCAGTCCTGCCTCATCAAAAGCATACCAGTCAGGAAAGTCATTCATCTTGCAGCGATCTTTCCCGTCACCCTGCCCCCCCCCCCCTCAACAATCAGTAAGGACAGCTATCATCCGGAACAGTGATTATCCACACTTATCAAAAAGCAACCTGTAAAAAACTATTCCACTGTTTTGACCCAATGTTTGCGAGGTGCTGCTGGGTGAGGCAAACCACTGAAGAGCCACAGAGGTGTAACTCATCTGTGGCAGCCCAGCGACAGATACACAAGTCATCGGAAACCACCACGACTGGAAATATCTGTGTCAAGCCGCATGTGTGAAAAAAGGAGGAAAAACATTTCTGTGCCTGTTAAAATATACACCTCGCAGCTCGGGGCCTGACAGCTAAAGTTATTAAAATCCATAGGAGCTTTGTCAATATGGAGCAAAGAGGAGGAGAGAGGAAACAAGGATGGCGGAGAGGAAAAGTGGACAAGTGGAGACCAAACAAGGAGAGGAGGGAAAAGGATAGTGGAAAGGAAAAGAAGCACGAAGAGAGGAGGAGGAGGAGGAAGAGTAGGAGGCGGAAGAGGAGACAAGGGGGAGAGGAGATGAGAAGAGAGGAAGCGAGGAGAAGAGTGAGAGAATAGTAAAAGAGGAGGCTAGGAAGAGAGAGGAGAGGAGAGGAGAGGAGGAAAAGGAGACGAGGGGGAGAGGAGATGAGAAGAGAGATGAGAGAAAGAAAATAGGAAAGGAGACCAGGGAGACACGAGGAGAGGAGAAGGGAGGAAGCGAGGAGAAGAGGGAGATAAGAGTAAAAGAGGAGGCTAGGAAGAGAGAGGAGAGGAGGAGGAAAAGGAGACGAGGGGGAGAGGAGATGAGAAGAGAGAAGAGAGATGAGAGATGAGAGAAAGAAAGGAAGAGAGAAGACAAGAGGAGAGGAAAAGTGGACCAGTGGAGACCAAACAAGGAGAGAAGGGAAAAGGATAGTGGAAAGGAAAAGAAGCACGACGAGAGGAGAGGAGGAGGAGGAGGAGGAGGAAGAGGAGACGAGGGGGAGAGGAGATGAGAAGAGAGATGAGATGAGAGGAAGAAAGGAGGAAAAGGAGACACGAGGAGAGGAGAAGGGAGGAAGCGAGAAGAGGGAGAGAAGAGTAAAAGAGGAGGCTAGGAAGAGGGAGGAGAGGAGAGGAGGAGGAAAAGGAGACGAGGGGGAGAGGAGATGAGAAGAGAGATGAGAGAAAGAAAGAGGAGAGGAGACAAGAGGGAGACATGAGGAGAGGAGAAGGGAGGAAGCGAGGAGAAGAGGGAGAGAAGAGTAAAAGAGGATGCTAGGAAGAGAGAGGAGAGGAGAGGAGGAAGAAAATGAGACAAGGGGGAGAGGAGATGAGAAGAGAGATGAGAGATGAGAGAAAGAAAGGAGGAGAGGAGACAAGAGGAGAGGAAAAGTGGACCAGTGGAGACCAAACAAGGAGAGAAGGGAAAATGATAGTGGAAAGGAAAAGAAGCACGGCGAGAGGAGAGGAGGAGGAAGAGGAAGAGGAAGAGGAGACGAGGGGGAGAAGAGATGAGAAGAGAGATGAGATGAGAGAAAGAAAGAAGGAAAAGGAGACACGAGGAGAGGAGAAGGGAGGAAGCGAGAAGAGGGAGAGAAGAGTAAAAGAGGAGGCTAGGAAGAGGGAGGAGAGGAGAGGAGGAGGAAAAGGAGACGAGGGGGAGAAGAGATGAGAAGAGAGATGAGAGATGAGAGAAAGAAAGGAGGAGAGGAGACAAGATGGAGACATGAGGAGAGGAGAAGGGAGGAAGCGAGGAGAAGAGGGAGAGAAGAGTAAAAGAGGATGCTAGGAAGAGAGAGGAGAGGAGAGGAGGAGGAAAAGGAGACGAGGGGGAGAAGAGATGAGAAGAGAGATGAGATGAGAGAAAGAAAGGAGGAGAGGAGAGGAGGAAGAAAAGGAGACAAGGGGGAGAGGAGATGAGAAGAGAGATGAGAGAAAGAAAGGAGGAGAGGAGACAAGAGGAGAGGAAAAGTGGACCAGTGGAGACCAAAAAAGGAGAGACGGGAAAAGGATAGTGGAAAGGAAAAGAAGCACGACGAGAGGAGAGGAGGAGGAGGAGGAAGAGGAGACAAGGGGGAGAGGAGATGAGAAGAGAGATGAGAGGAAGAAAGGAGACAAGAGGAGAGGAGGAAAGAGGGAGACATAAGGAGAGGAAGAGAGAAGATTAGGCGAGAAGAGTAAAAGAGGAGGCTAGGAAGAGAGAGGTGAGGAGGGAAGGAGAGGAGAGGAGAGGAGAGGAGAGGAGAGGAGGAGAGGAGAGGAGAGGAGAGCTAAGATCCAAAGTAGACACTTGGAAAAGTTGAGGCAAAGCTTTGGTTAAAACCGCTCAATGAAGTGAATCAGAAGTCAAAACCAACACACAGATTAAGTGAGACCACCGTGTGGCTGACATAATGTTCTGCTCTTAAAAACTAATCTTACCTCATTTTAATCCTGCCCCTCAAACATGTCTGGCCTTCAAAATAAAACCTCCACTTAACTCTAACTTCTCGTCCTGTTTTTTTATTTCCTCGGCCACACTTTGCTTTTCTTTTTCTTGTTGCTCTTGAAACAAACTTTCTCTTGCTTCATCCACACAAAGACATTTCCATTTTAAAGGATCGTCTCTGCTTCACTTCCGCCTGCGTCCACACGACTCCGGAGTTTCAGAGCCGCTAACACGGAGAAGTTCGGAAGTTTTGTTCTCGTTTAAGTTTTGTAAAATGGATATTTGGAAACAATGACGTAGACACACAGCCTCTTGCTGATTGGGTGATTTCTGTCTAGATGTAGAATTCACTGATTCGTCAGGCTCCCATCACGTGACCTCCTCCCCGGCTGCCAGTGTATAACGTGTGTACAATCACTTTCCAGTGTTGTTAACCCTGTTGTCTCTGTAAAAGCTGTTGTGCAGTTACATTGTGGATTTTACAACAATACAAATGTATACAGGCGGAGATCAGCTGGCACGTGCACGCCCAGTGAACATGAGTGGTCACGTGATATGTGTTTTTATGCATGTTAGTATGGACTTGGATTAAAACTGATACAGAGCCATAACACTTGTGTGGACAGAGATCGTTTTAGTTTGAAAACGTCTTTTTTCCAAACATGAATGTAGAAGAGTGGATGAAGCCTCTGGTGCTACAGGGAGCAGCTACTGGTACAACTCCCACCGCCGTCCCTGTGTCCAGGATGAACTTGTCAGGACTTGACCACCTTATCTGTTTGACTGCTATCACCCTGACAATAGAGACCACATCACGGACCTGGAGGCTAATGGCTGCTTGCTCATTATGAAAAAAGAAAGCCAGAGAAAAAGAAGCAGGAGAGAAGAGAAAGAAATCAGTGTTGGACTGTGGAGCCGACCGTGCAGCCGGGCGCTCCAGCTGTGAAAACCTCCAACCACATTAGAAAGAGTGGAAGATTCCTTGGAGTCCCCTTACTCCACTTATTGAAATTTTACAACCTGGTGGGCTGCCAGGCACTTGGCTCTGGCAACACGTCTCATGCCTCTGCCACTCCTCGGTCCAGAAAAACAGAAAAAGGGAGACAGACAGAAAAACAGAGAGCAAGACTGCTAATTGAATCATCCCTCTCATCTGCTCCCGGAGAAGACCACGGCCTCCGCGCTGGATGTGGTGTGACGGATGTTTGTGTACGAGGAGACACGCGTTCATCACACAGCCGGAGCACCACCTCCGCCGGGTCGATGAGAGACCGGCCCGGAGTCCTGTGGTTAGTGAAGTGGGAGCAGGGGCCGATGAGAGCTCGCACCTCCACACAGAACAAAGGTGTTACAGTTCACTCCTGTAAAGTGGCGGGTGTGCAGCGCCGTGATACATCTGATGACAAAGCTGTTTCCAACAATGAGCGCCATTCACGTGGCTGATAGAAGCGACTTGAATCATAGTTTGAGTCTGAGAAAACAAACCCGGCACCTGGACGCTGCCAAATATCGGTCGTTATTAATCACTGGGCGACGCTTGGACTTGGCCCGAAGCAAAAGGTGGAAAAAAATCTGCTATGCTATTTAACAAAGAGACTAATTAGCCATTCTAGCTGTCACAGGCTGTGGTGATGCTAGCTGGCTGTGTCGGCAGGTTGGTCCACCATTTGGTTCAGGGAGATCTCAATTGTTAAATGACTTAAATGTGACAAGAGGATGAAGACTGATGAAGTTTGTGATCACCTGACTTTGACTTCTAGTGACACCATCAGGTCCCATTTCTGGATTCAGGTGAAATGTCTCTGTCGGACGGAGCAACAAGAACAAATGTGGCAAGCCCCCCCCCCACAGTTTCATTATGAACCAAAACAATGTTTACACTTCTGAGAGTAACAGAAGAGATCTCCTACTTGGTGTGTGCAGTGCTATTAGCAGCTCTCGTGCTGTCACGCTCTCGCACTACCACTTGCTCGCACTATGGCCCATAATGTTTTTACCGTTCACACAGACAGTCGGACCTCATAGCTTCAGCTGCAGTTGTGAAATCATGACAGTGCAGTTTACCCTCAGGCCAGAACTTATCTTTCACTCCTAGTCTGTGTACCTGTCACTCAGAGTGAAAACAACCCGGTAACCACCATAGATTGAATTAAGTCTGTGGGAGACGCTGATTCATGTTCATTTGTAGCTAAAGACAAAATAGAACCGTCACAGTCTAGACGCTGATGCTGCATCTGTTCTGGATGAAGGCAAAACTCTACTGACGATGGTGAAGGAGTCAGTCTTCATGTTTATATGGGTATAGATAAAATTTAGCATAGTCAAAAAACCTGCTAATTTAGGTCTAAAAGAGTGAAACCTCTCTTTAAAACTAGTTCTGACAGAATCCTAAACAAACCCTAACTCTGTCTTCTGACCAAACGCAAAGGTACCCTTAGAGTCAATGGAATAATTCAACACAAGTTTGTTGCAAAATCTGACAAAACTACCTACAGGAATAACTAGAACAGGAGCAGGATGGAAGTCGAAGCTGCTCAGACAGAGAAGGCAAACATTCCTGTACCGTTTTCCACAAACACAAGAAGTAGCCGAACCTCACTCGCTGCATCACCAGATGAAGAAGTGTCCTGATCTGACTCAGCTGAGAACCTACAAACCTGATCGGGCTTGCAGGAGGTAATTACAGTGCACAGGAAAATAAATAACTCTATAGTGTGCGATGCAATGCAACACAATGGTCCTGAGATAAGTAGTATTAGAAAAACCTTTCATGAAGCACGTAGGTGAAGTCGTCATCGAAAAGTAAAGTTGTGTTTAAATCAGGACTATGGAGTTCACCAGAGATTTGATTATCAGCAAAAACAAGTTCCTATCATATAGATTCAGTTTTAAGACAAACGTGTTCTGTTATTGATGTTGAGGAGAAGTTCTACCCTACCCACAACCCTCAGGTGTGATAGTGACATCTCTAATTGGTGGAGCTCGGTGTGACCATGAAAATGTTTATCACACCACGAAAACTAGCCGGCTATGACTGGATTGTTCAGTGTTACCATACTATGATACTACACTGTTTAAACACTAATAACAAACAGACAATACACAACACATTACAACAAACAACCAGGTTAAAGAAGAGAATCACTGGAAGTCCTTCACGGTCTGAATCTAATGTTTTCTGGTCACGACTCATCCGGTGGTTAGTCGGCCTGGTTCCAGATTTTAAATTCTTTTTAGGATTTTATGAAACGTCACTGGTGAAAATGAATGTGAAATGTGTTTTCTGAACCGCTGCCTGTAACGAGCAATTTACCTTTAGGCATTTATCACATCAAATCAAACTGTAGGCAGATCTCAGTCCATCACAGATTCAGCTACAATCATCAATATCTTCACCTCTCATCTGCATTAGTTTGCTCTTTTCTGTCGGTTAGTTCTTTGGAAGAATTACGCAAAAACTACAAGACACATTATTACCACGGAACTGGATGTGTGATTTGGTGCCGATCCAAACAAAATCTGGAATCTAGCAAATTTAAATGTGGTTTCATAAGTAGAGTATTAGGCATTGGCAGTGATACGTGCTCCCTGAGTGTCCTCCTAGTTTAGATCAGGTCTCAGCTCCGCTCAGCTTTATTATCTCAAGTAGCTCTGTGTTAACCCCCCCCCCACACACACATTGGAGATGAACACAGCCATCAATAATAAACATGTGCTCATTAGTTCACCAGAATCACCACTGTCATAGCGTGTGAGGTCTCTGAGTTACAACAAAAGCAGTGAGTAGAGTGAATTAGGTTTAATTAGAATTCATGAGGTTTAATTGGTGTATAATGGTATAATAACACACAGGACTACAAATTATGACTGCAATTAAAGTGATTACAATGTGGCAACCAAAAGCTGATGATGGTTCCTTGAACTAGACACGTCTTAAGATCTATATGCATTTCTATCTGCAGATAAAAGTCACCCTGCTTGTGAGCCTAAGATCTGAAAGTTGATTTGCCTGTTGAACTGATCTTAACTGTTGCATAATCCCCGACTGTGAAGTAGCAAAGAGGGAATGAAAGACGAGAGACTCAACGTCTTCCCTGACAGTCTGCTGTTTGTCTTGTTACTGAACCTGGTGTCTGTACAGAACTCGGAGGAAAATCCCTGAGCTGATGTCATGAAGCAACCTGCAAAAACAAAGGTGACCCAAATCCAGTCACGGCAAGACGATGATGGGACGAGACAAAATAATTTAAATTGAAATGATTCTGTCTCGAGCTTTCCCTGAAGCATTAAGCACGGCTGTCAACAGCGAAGGATATGTGAAGCCCTGAGCAGATGAATGATCTCGTAAGAGCACAAAACAAAGGGTATAGAGCCCGTTTACATTGTATATATAATTACTACTTTGGTATTTTCTGTCGTGTTTACATTGTTCCTATTTTTACATTTTCCATTTACTCATTTCTTACCTCATATTTTAAATGCTGCTTTAACAAGGCATCGTGGGACTGAATAAAAGATATTTGTCTAATCTAAACAAAAGCCCCAATTCAAACCGATTCCATTCCAAACGCATATGTAGGAAAAATACACAAAATATACAATGTGTACTCAGCAAAAACCACCCATCCCTACAAGGCTATTCAGCTATGTTTAACAACTCTGAAAATAGCCGCAAGGTGATTGATACAATAACTTAAAGGACTCATTGGGCCGAGTGATATGTGATGATAGGAACATGTTTGATATTTCATGTTATGTTCCATCAACTATCTTGTTTTGCTACAAATCTGAGTTGTAGGTCAAACACAGAACTGTTCACAGAACGTCTGGGCCACAGTGGATGTGTGAGCAGCGCGCAGTGCATTAGTGTTATAGGTTTGTTTGTTGTTGTTATTATTGCAGAACCAGAAGATGTGTACAGTTACATACTGGAAAGTTCTGTCACCGAGTCAGGGCCCGAGTGTGAGGAATACAAGTACGCCATTAACCGATAGAGTTCTTTCTCCTTCTTACCGTTCCGCTCACCCTGACGTCGTAAAGCCGACCCCAGTCGTCTTCATGGCTGTCAACCATCATCATGCTCTCATCCTCCTCCAGGAACCACTCAGCCTGCAGGTCAACCTTCACCTCCTCCCCCATGGAGTGCATCCCTACCGCGGGGAACAGCCCCTCAGCCGACACAGGAACCTCCACTGAACCCACCTGAGCGGGAGAGAGCGGTGAGGAAACAGTGAGTGAGGACACACCGAAGGCAAACACCAGACACCACCACCACGTCACAGAACACTCACCTCTTTGCCGTTTTTGGTGAAAAAGACTGTTGAGAAACCTGCTTCTGTATTTTCGGAGTGGATTCCACAGCCGACGCGGTCACCGCGAGCACATTTCGGTCCAAACTGCTGCCCCACAGGGTTTCCATTGTACAGTCTGAAGGAGAGAGGAGGTGAACATCTCACTGATGGTGCTCTACGTCTTCTCTTCTACTCCTACTGTTAAATAGAGTGTATGAGTGTATTAACCATCTATAATAAACCTGAAGTTGACTGTTCTGTGGGAAGTAGGTGTGCCAGAGGGGGGGGATGATCATATAAGTTAACAGCAGGCTGACCTCTGACCTTTCGACCCTCACAGTTTACTTTTACATACGTTTACCTCGTTTTCTGGTCTCCTTGAATGACCGAGTGAAGAAATATGTAAACACACTCTGAGCCATATAATTAGGGCGACTGCTATGGCCTGATAATGTACAACACATCTGTCTAATGCTGCAGGAGTGTGCGGTGCCATCAACGGGCTGAAATCAAACTCTGAAATATCTACAGCACCCGCAAATATAAATCCAGTCCTAAACATGGCGCTAAACACAGAGTACGTAGTGAAAGTGCTTAGCGCCCAGTTTGGGTCAAATAAGTATCCACGGCATGTATCAGAAGAAAGTATTACCTCCGCCGAGGGGCCTATGGTTTCTTCTGAGATTGTGTGTCTGTCTGTGAGGAGGAGGACTCACAAACCACCGGAGGGCTTTACACTCCACAGTAAACATCACATGTTGATGAGAAACCTGATCAGGGGGCAGATGCTGAATTGTTTTTCTCTTTCTATTATCAAGGAAGTTGTGTTTTCGTCTGCCAGTGTTTGTTTTTTCTGTTTGTTAGTTCATTAGATACTTGGAAAGATGCAGTGTTGTTTGGGGAAGAACACAATTACAATGGATTCTGGATTCATCTTTCACATTGTTAAATTATAAATTGATTTCTCAGAGAATATCAGACATGTTGAGGAAACTGGTTTCTATTAGTGTCAAATCCAAACCCAAATCAGGATCTAGTGAATTTAAATGTGGTTTAATAATGGAACTGTTGGGCAGTAAATCATTTACAATTTCTAAATTTACAATTAGCAGATGAATTGATAACAAGATCTTGAGAAACGATTCCTGCTTCCTCTCTCTTTACTTTTTTATAGCAAATTAGATCTTTTTGACTTTTAAACTAATGGTCAAACGAAACAAGTATGATAAAGATGTCACTTTGAATAATACTGATGTTAAAGGTTTTTCTACGACAGCTTTACATTTCAAATTATGACTAGTAAAAAGAAAGTGATCTAAATCTATAAAGAAAGAAAATGTATAATTGAAGCCAGACAAACAATTCTGAGGCCTGTGGGGTTCGAAGCATCAAAAGTACTTTATGCTCGAGCAAGATGAAGTTAGAACTAAGGAGAATTATATACGGAATTACTACCGCGGTTATATATGTGGATGCAGCAGCAACAGGCCACAATCCATTTTCCCAAACCATGCAAGAAACTGTAGTGTATAGATGACTGTGGTTTGACTTACTTGCCGTTGTCAGCGTGGTAAGCTACAGAGTATGGCAGCCAGCCAGGCTGGTGGTCCAGCCTGTAGAATTTAGGCACCAGGCCCACAGCGATGGTTCCCCTCACCCCTGTGTCCACTATCGTCACCTATAACAAACACACACACACACACACACACAAAGAGAGAGAAAACACTGTAACTAGGCCATATCTATATTATAACATTTTTGTTTGGAAACGTATATTTCAAACTAAAACAATCTGTCTACACCAGAGTTTCAGCTCTCAGACTCTCTGGCTCTGTTTTGATCCTCGTCCATATGAACACACGTGAAAACGCATATCACTCACTCAGTTGTTTTCTTTCGGCAGGGGGGTCATGTGACCGGAGCCTGACGAATCAGTGAGGGCTACGTCATCATCGAAAAGACCCAATCAGCAACCGCCTGTGTGCGTCTACCTCAGGGGTTTCCAAACTACGGCCCACGGGCCATCTGCGGCCCGCCATCCATTTTAAATTGGCCCGCCTCAAAAAATTTAAATTATATATTTTTTTAACTAACAATTTAATAGCACTTAAATGGCACTTACGTATAGCACTTTTTAGTTTCGCTCTATTTTGAAGAAATTGTACTTTCTTGATTCTTGTTGTTCTGGGATTGTTCCCTCGGGTACCCTTGAATGCACTGACTGTAAATCGCTTTGGATTAAAGCGTCAGCTAAATGAATTGTAATGTAATGGACTATGGCCCACTGTATTATACTTCTCAGTTTAGACACTAGGTGGCGCCCAACTCATCCCTGACCTGCCAGCTGTCCCTCAGAACGTGAGTGGCCCAGACCTTCGAATGTTTTTCTGTATGTGGCCCTCGGGATAAAAGTTTGTACCCCCCTGGTCTACCTCGTAGTTTCCATCATCTCAGTTTCTGGCCGTCCAGACTCAAACGCAGCCCCAGAGTTTTCAAACTGGAACAGAACCTGCAGCGTTTCCAAACTCCTGCATTTCAGCAGCTGTTAGACTCCAGTAGCGTGGACCCATCTGCAGCAGAGTTGATGTGTTATCAGACGTGGAAGCCGCCTAAGACCAGTAACAGGTAAATCAACTCACAGCTGGATCAGGTCATAATTTACTCTGATGTGTGCAGAGTACAAAGGTCTCTGCAAAAAATAACTATATGAATTTAAAGCCCAAACTGGTCCCACTACATATAGGGCTGCTTCATATGAACAGATTGTGTGAAAATAGATAAATGTCTACTGTCTCTATTGCTGCCTTCATTTCTTGAAACGTGGAAGCGCTGTGGAGAGCGGACAGAAAGAGAACTCACTGACTTCTGGCACAGAACCAGACAAAGGGCTGATCCAGGGATTTATCACTTTGAGCTGAATTCAAGTCATAACGTTTATGAGAACAATCTGACATGTGTCGAGGGCTAATATCCAGGAGCAGGAGAGATTTGGATCCATTCACTACTTCTAGGAATCTCTGTGAGTCTCCAGAACCGTTCATCTTGTTGGCTCCACACTTGGCATGAGGATTGCTCGTAGCCCATTAAGTGTAGTGTAGAAGTTTGTGTTGTTTCGAAACTTTAAACGTTGAATACTAATAAACTTTGAATAAGCAGGCGACTCTGAGGCAGCAGCGGCTGGGACTCATCAGCGTTAGTGACCCTGAAAGGGAGACGCGTCATCCATCTTTATTTACAGTCAATAGTTAACAGCTGCACATGAGACATCCAGAGCTCACATGGCGACAGGAAGAGCTTCCCAATAGACTCCCCCCCCCCGACATAACGCCAACCAGCCAATTAAACCCAATCAGAGGAACATGACCCAGCAGAAATGGGTGAAGGACAGTCATCATAACAACCTGATCATAACTAGGTAATAATCCGGTATAGAAGAGTAACCGTCTGTGTGTCTGTTTCCTTCTTCTGCATCGTTCCTCACGTCTTCCACTTTACCTGCGTGTTTCACTATTCACCTCCTCCTTCACCTCCTCCTTCACCGGCCGAGTCCCTGCTCCTGCTCGACGGCTCCTGGCACAGGAATCCAAACTTCTTGTGTTTCCCTGACTAAAGATTCCAGATCGATTCCTTTCCAGTTTGTCAATTTAGGGATCAGACATTATACCTTCGCTGTGTGAGCCGAGTGAATTCTTTTACCTTGGCGGGTTCCCACGTCCACACCTAAACTGCTGAAATACCATGAATAAAAACAGCATGCGAGGTGACTTAAGATTATGAACGAGCAGGAATGTGCTCACCGATGAGCCGTTCAGTTATGTTGACATTAATGTTTCAAACAACTCTATTAAAATGAGAGGAATGCTGCAGATGTTGAGCTGGGCTCGAGGACTGACGACAAAAAAACTGGAGAAAGTGCAGCAGCACTGACAACAAACGTGAAATGGATTCCTTGTGAAAGCAGAACGAGGGAGAAACACGAGGATAGCAGTGACGCATATGTCGACAGAAGCCTGACCTTTATGAGAATAAATGCTCCCAAACTTTCGAGATATCTGGGAAACTGACAGCATGTGCGTCACGAAGTGGAGAAAAATGTAGCATGAAACTCTGGGTAATGACCACACTAAAATCCTCGTTTAAATGTCAAAGGGTGCTACGAGGCTCCAAATGTGATTCTCATTTAAATATAACCATTGTTATCTTAACGATTTGCATGCTGAGGCAGGAGAGAGAAAAGGATCGTGGAGGTCAGATGAGAGTCTGACATCACATTTAGAGGAAATGTCACATCTGGCACAAATCAGGAACTCCTCACAGCAGTGATAACAAAGAGACGTCAAACTACATTGTTAGCTTGTAGTCGAGTCGGGTGAAACAAATCTGAAATGTTCCATCATATGCCCGAAATAGAGCTTCCCATCGAGGGGAGGACATCTGAAAGGAATAGGGGGAGAAGAGACTCAGGAGAGTTTGGTGTGGCTACAGGACTCGGATGCAGCGTGGTCCTGTCTGGGTCTATTTGCAGCCCGGTCGGATGACGTAGGCTCCCTGGATATAACGTATGTCCTAACGTTTCCTCCTGGAGCCAAGACGAGAGCGAGCGCCCGCCTCACCTGCAGCCGCTTGAACACACGTCACAAGGTCTGAGGCCACACGCACCATCCACAGAAGAGCAGCCTCATAAAGAACTCTCTGCACCTCAGCACCTGATTTACGACTGAACTCTTGCTACTTTCCGGTGTTAAATCACTGAGATGCTTTCCTCCTCTCTCTACTGTATGGATGCAGAGGGTTACAGCAGCCTGATAGTGACTGGAGGGTCCAATGCTTTCTCCTTCTGCCAGTCGGCTGAAAAACACTGTGTGTTAGACTAATCTCTGTGCTCAGAGATACCACCTAACCCACACCCTATCCCTCATTCCAGTGGAGCTAGGACATTTTTGAGGTAGTGGTTTTGCACTGGTGAACTGGGACTGTGGGGGGGCACTGAGAATTTAATATGAAGTTGAGAAAATTGTCAGCAATGGGATTCCAGGGGATAAAATTGCTGGCTTGGATGGTAAAGTAATCTTGGGCACGACCAGGGATGACGGTATGTGGGCCTATCATACTGTGAATAACAAAGTTACAGATAGCAGCTTGATGCAATCACATCAACTAATATATAATAATCAACCTAATAATAATACCATGCCCATCTGGCCCGAATGAAGGCATGAGCTGCTTTCAGACATGCACTGGACTCTGTACATTCTGAATGGGGGGGGGGGGGGGGGGGGGGGGGGGGGGTGCATTCGAGAACTCAAATCAAGTCTGAGTGAGAGACTCTGGACTTTCGTTGGATTTTCTCAAGTAAAAACTCGATGTGAGATCACAGCAGGAGATTCTCTGCAGGATTCACTGAGACCAATTCCACGGACCTTCTCTGGAGGGTGTCCTGTGGGTCAAGAGGTCACACATGGTGGCAAAGGTCCCAGTTTGCCAGACGAATACCGAAAGAAAACCTCATCAGGCTGAGAAGGTAGAGTCAAGACTTATTGTGTGCCTTCCTCTGATGGAAGGAGGTTTCACTCGTGTCTTTTGATCCGGGAAAGTCACAGCTCACCCGTCTCCACTGCTTCACTCGACAGAAATCACTGACATCATGTTGTGGCAGCTACACAAGTGAGTCGGTGAGCTCAGGTGTTAGTGAAAGGGAACCAGGATGAGAGCGAGCACAACCCATGATGAACAGAAGGAGTGAGGATGGATGAGTCTTTGCCCCGCCTAACTAAAAGCCTGCTCTGTTTACCCACCTCTGTAACCAAGGCATGGGATTAGATTATTTATTGCTTTGTTTTGATATTATTCCCGTTTTTTTTTTTTTTGCTGTGGCTGCAAAGATTTTTGCCACGACGGGGCCGCCATGTTAAAATGCTTTCTGTGGAACCACTGAGCACTAGTTTCACTTTCTGGCCAACTTGTTGAAACTGTGCAAAACTAGAAATATGGTAATGTTACACTTTGACTCTCAGGTGTGGTTCTCTGAATCGTATGTTTTAAGAAATGCTCACAGACACTTTATCTTCTAAGAAGACGCAGTGGCCTCAGACTCAGATCAGTACAAGTGCAAAGTGTTATAACGTTTTATCTTCCTGCGAGATACGGTCACGCAAGCTGCAGAGCAGAGATCAAACTCTCCGGGGCCGAACGCCCTTGACCCAACTCTTCACCGAGAGGAAGAGGAGGAGAGCGAGGAGCCTCCTGCCACGTTGAAACTTTGAGAGCTCAGGGAGACGCTACAGAGAGATTCACAGCATCAGTTTCAATGTGTCTTACCTCGAAGTAACAGTTTCCCTTTGATAGAGGATGGCCAGCCACATAGCAACCCACTTCTTCAGAGTTCCCTTGGTAACTAAAGAGAAGAAAGCACAGGTTAACAAAAGGTGACGGTCGGTTCAACGGCTGAATCAGAAACACGTCTGGAGGAACAGCCTCGTCCTGTCGAACAGTCTCAACAACAGACTGTTCGAGGAAATGGGGATAAATTGAGATGTACAGTGTGTTAATAAGAGAAGTATGAAACAATGTCTGGTTGGTTTAGTCGCTCCTTGCCGTCAACACACCCGGTACATCTCAATCCTTCCCTGTTTCCAGATGTGCCGGCGCTTCCTGTCACCAAAATACAAAAATGTGCACAGTCACCATACGCCATGGGGCACGGAAACAGTTCTGTATTGACTAGTAATGTCAAAGCTTCTCTGACAGGCCCCTGGTTAAAAAAAACATATACAATTTATAAAAACACAGAAGTAAATACACAGGCAATTAGCATAAATAGTTAATAAATGAATATGTATCTATCAAACTGTTTTTTCAGGGCTTCTGCACACCGGCTGACCTGAGAGCGTCTCCGTCCTTCTGCAGCCTCATGAATCGCTCCTGTGCCGGGCGCCCATCACCAATATCTCTGATCCGACGCCTTAGGTTCAGGAGGCATCTGTGGTGTAGTACATTGATGTCATCCATCTAAATGAACAGAGACGGGTCCGTCAGATATGAGCTTTTCACCGTCCAGCTCAATCTGTGTCTCACAAACCTCGAGAACCATTCAACCTTTCTCCCTCATACTTGTGCAGCGTAGAATTTGGACACGTGACAGGCTCAGTATTAATAAACTGTAAAGTATAAAAATTTGGACAGAATACGTGTGGTGACGGCTCCAACCTACTTTAAAATGTTCTGACTTATCAACTAGAGCAGCACTGATACATCTGTAATAAGGCATCAGCACGAGCGTTACTCTGGATCTAGTTTAAAGGTCCTGGCTTCATGGTTACGCAGCCATAATAAAGCAGAGACTCTCTACAGCTGTGTAGTTGACGTGTCAGCATATTTTGGATTAACAACGAACAAGGGCAGGGAGAGATTCAACAAAAGGCAGCTGCTCAACTCAGTGTTGAAATACTGCAGTGAAGCAACAAACCTTGAAAAGCATTTCATAAGACGGCGCTCCAGCTCCAGTGGGTCTGAGACAAACATAGCTGCAGTCCGTTGGTTCAAGATAATATGAAGATAATATTCACTTATTATATAAACTGAATATGCTTTCAGCAGTGAGTCGATGTGTATCTCCATGAACATCAGTCCTGGAGCTGTCTGTGTACGCACAACCAGAAAGTCAGTGTGCACAAACGACACTGTCAGTGGAGCTGGTTCTGATGACAGCGTTTGATTTATTGTCACAGGACTTAAATACTAACACGTCAGACTCTGGCTCTGTTCAGTCCTGGTGTTCACATTCATCCTGAGAGATCCCTTCACGAATGAACAGCTCGAGTGGGTCTGTTCACACCCGACATCGAAATGACATTGAATGAGTCTCCTTAGATCTCACCTCCACACTTTGTACGCAAATAAACATGTGGGTCACGAAATTAAGTTGTTTTTACCCATTTTTTGTTTAGGGATGTGTCCCGTGTGTGTGTGTGTTTGTGTCCTGTGTGAGTGTGTGTGTTTGTTTGTGTGGGTGTGAACAAGTTAAAGAAAGAGGAGTCAGGAGGGACTAAATTAATGTTGTGCAGGTGCTATGAAGATTTTACCAATTGAATATAGTATCAATCATTATTCAGTGTTGATATTGTTTCCACAAAAAAAAACTGTATGAACTTTCTGAGGAGAGAAAAGACCATGGCCCAAAGAATTGTATCTGGAATAAAAAGGTTAATATCAGCAGATATTAATACAACGTAAGTTCAGACATTCATAATGAACTCAAAAAGACGTCTTTTACACCAGGTTTTAAGACTAAATGTCCAATGATGTCCTCCTCGGACGCTCGTTAACAAGGACACACATCCACCAGCCTCTCTGCTTCTGGTTGAGGACTCTCAGGCTTTAAACGCTGTTTCTTGTGAAATTTGTATGTTGGTGCTTCCAGACACTTGGATGACACCACGGGAGCCGTATGGAGGCCTGTTGTGTTTTCAATGAACCAGCATGTTGTGATTACATCAACACTGCCTGACATGCAATACGCCTCCTCACATATTCGACCATTACTGACTAACACTCCTCAATTCATTCAACACTCTTTCAATTCACACACACACACTGTTTCTTCTAATCAATGTTGTGAATGCAGCTAGAGTGGTCGTCCTCAGACCAGAAGGTCGACGGTTCAATCCTCAATCTTCACCATATGCCTGCCGAAGTGTCCTTGGGCAACATACTGAACCCCCCTCATGGACATTGAAGGCACCTAGTGTGAGTGGCTTTGGATAGAAGGTGGAGTTTGTTTGTTAGTTTTCCTCTCGTTGAGGCTGAGGAGCAGAGGACGTGGCACCTTGTCAACATCTGGGAGACACGTTGTGATTGTGGGCTATACACACACACAATCTGATCGACCTCATCAACAGTGTGTTCACACTGTGACAACAAATACGAATTCATTATTTATATATAAATAAATGTACTGGGCTTTTGTTATATTACTAGTGATGAAAACTATATTGAATAGTTCTGTTGCTCAGCTCCAGTCCAACATTAAAACGCGAGGGGGGGAAAGTGGGCGTGCCAGTGTTTACATCCAGCTAACGCTGTCACGGTTCGAGAGCTAACAGCTGGAGCCCCCGGGCTGCCGGTGCAGATCCCGGAGGTTAGCATGGAGGCACAGCTACATGCTAACCCCTCTGCCCACAGCGGTTAATGGCTGACTCATCATTTAACAGCATTTAGAAACTGAATCGAGCCTCGAGCGGGTCAGACGCAGCGCTCGAGAGGAGTTAGCATCACTAGCAGCTAGCTTGTTAGCTCCTCCGCTCCCCACCGAGTCCCTGTGGGAACCAGGCAGCGGGAGGTGGATTCTAACAGCAGCGGACACAACACGGGGACATCACCGGGGACGTCACCGGGGACACGTACCTGGGGCTCGGTCGGTTACCGGGACACGGACTCACTTCTGTCCATCGGTCCGCTAGCGACACAGCAAACTTTACAAACTGCAGTGCGGCGCTTCGCACGTACGTCACGGGCCTGTGAGCCAATCACAGCGAGGCGTGAGAATTGGCGACGGGAATCCAGCCAATCCTGTGGCTCCCTGTGTGTGTGTGTGTGTGTGTGTGTGTGTGTGTGTGTGTGTGTCAGTGGTTAAGAAAAGGACACGTTTACAGGTAGGTTGAGATTAGTTTTTTAGTTTTTGTCATAATTAGGTTCATGTTTAGGTTTAAGTTTAGGTTATAGGCATGTTTGGGATAATGTATTATTAGGTTTTGTTAAAGTTAAGGGTATGTATAGGTTCAGGTTAGGGTTAGGGGTTAGTCTTGGTTAAACTTAGGACCATGTTTAGGTTACGGGGTATTTTAGGGTTTATTGTATAGTTAGGTTTAATAAAGTTTGGGGTAGGTTTAGGTTTAGATACATTTTTAGTCTGGGTTGAAATTAGGGCCATGTTTAGGTTATGTTTTGGTTTGGTGTATTTTTAGGTTTAATTAAAGTTAGGGGTAGGTTTAGGTTTAGGGTAAGATCATTCTTAATTTAAAGAAATCACTTTATTTCAGCTCAAAGCTGGTTAAACACCCAGATGGCAAATGTAGGTGCGGAGACTCAGAGACAGTTAAACTGATCCTCATCCAAAGCAAGAAGTGTTCAAAAGAGGAACCTGTTCAGAGACCTGGGACCAACTGGAGAAACAGTTTTTATTCTGTGATCTTCTAAACCTGGTCATCTGGACCAGAATGAAGAAGCTGATGGACTCTCTGCACAGGACTGGTCAGTATGAAAACATGAAGGTTACAGTAGAGGGCAGCAACACGCCACTGCAGCGTCTGGTCTGCCAAATGGAATAAAAAGAAGAAGAAGGTTCAGGTTAGAGTTTGGGTTTGTTTAAGTTTAGGTTCAGGTTTAGAATATGATTATTGGTAGCTTTGGATTGAAGGTACAGGTAGGGCTAGGTTCAAGTCACGTGTACGTTTAGGTTTTTGGGTCTGGTTTAGATTTAGGGTCGAGTAAGGTTTGGTTAGGTTCAGGTTAAGGTTATGGGCCTTGGCGGAGGTTTGCATGTTCTGCCAATCTAGTTATCTAGCACAGGGATGGTGAGGACCAGGGATGAGTTGTGAGCAGAGGTGGCAGCAGAGACGAGGGAAGATCTCATGAATGCTGCTGCCTGGAGGAGGAAGGAAAAATGAATAATCCAGGGCAGCTCCCGTTGGTCTGGCGTGGGTCTTGGAACATTCTCCTGATATGTGGAACCAGACGAGCGCGGCAGCTCCAGAGCTCATGGGAACACGAGACGGCAGGTGATCCCTGATGAAGATGAATCAGAGCAACGAGCTGCTGAGGTCAGGGCCTCACGTGCTCCTGAGTCACTAAGGACGTCTGTGTCTCCCGCTCACGTCACAAGTCAGGAAACACCTAGCACTCATTGTCTTTCATCAATTCATCTGAAGATAATATTATCAGTTAATCTGGAAAGTAGTGGAAGGTAAAGACCTGCTGCACAGAGAAGATGAGAAAGAATCAGTTGTAGCTGCTGTGAACACACAGTTAACAGGAGGATCGACAACATCGCCCACGTTGATGAGTCCCAGTCACACTGGTCACCTGTTTATTCAAATGTTATGAAAATTGAGTGTATCACGTGTTCAATTTGCACCAAATTCAACACTGCACCCCCGTTGGCCCTTAACAATACTCATGCCAAGTGTGAAGCTGATAGGATGAACGGCTCCTGAGATTTGTGGGTCACATACAGACAGACAGAGATTTGGAATTAGTAAATAAATAAAACATCAGTAAACAGTGAAGACGGCCTGTCACCATAACCTCGAGCTCAAGCTGACATTATGAAACCTGACGTCTTATCAAACCAGCTGACAAATACGACTGATTCTTAAAGCTTCCAGCTGCAGGCTGCTGCTCGATGCTGGATATATTCATCGCTAAGATTATATTCTAATTCTGTTTGTGCTTCACCGTCTGTTCTGAGTTCACGTTGCATCTGTCACTCGTGGCACGGAGGCCGAACCAGATAACACTGGAGACAACGGGACTCCAGATGAGAGAGGAATTCATTCCTCAGCTCTACTGCAAGACTCCACCACACATTTCTACATTTCTGCTTTTACACTTTTATTCTGTGTTTGCACACACACAAACACAAACACACACAAACACACACACACAATGATTTCCTGGAGACTTACTCTGACCTTAAACATAGTTACTACTTGCCTAACACTAGGTTAACATAAACCTAAACCCACCCTTCCCTTCAAACACTGTCATACAGTTTGATGAATTGATGTTTGTCACCATCATGTGATTGTGTAAAAAGATTCTGGTCCCCACAACATGAGTAATACCTGGACCACACACACAAACCTAAACTAACGTTAACCTTACTTTAAAACGTGTCTTCAACTTAAAAGTTAATTATTTACTTCACTCTGTCCCCATAAGAAAGACAAGTTCCCTTAATGTGACTGTGCAACAACTGGTTCACACACACACAGACACACACACACACACACACAATCATTATTGCAGTTAACAGACCACAGTAAACTGCGTCAAAGCTTTTCGTGATCATTTAAAATTTAAGATACATTTAACTCACTCTATAAGTTTCTTATATCATAAACAGGGTAAAATGTGATGTACCGGTAATTCTAACGGTTCCCTGTGATCCACACAGAACATTGTGTCTCTGCAGCTGTGATGAGTGTGTGTGTGTCTGTGTGTGTGTGTGTGTGTGTGTCTGTCTCTGTGTGTGTGTGTGCTGTGATCTTTTGACGAAGGCGCCCGTGTACAGAGGATCTTAACTGGCTGAGTGGAGCGATGGATTGCATTATGAGCTCTCTCACTCTGGCTTCTCGACGTGCATTCCTGCAGAAGAAGTGATTCCTCCTCCACCTCCTCCTCCACCTCCTCCACCTCCTAATCATCCAGATGATTACTCTTGCAAATCAAACGACTGGCCAGGAATATAATGTCCGCTGCCCTCGTACTTCAACATGTGATGTGATCCAGAGCCCGACTCTCTAAAGAGCAGATCCTCTCTTTGCCCTGCACGTCTGACTCAGCAGTGACTCGATGAGGCTGAGGCACAGCTTCAGTTCATTTATCAAGTCATTCACACTTTCTAACATTTGTGCCTCCAACTCCTTCCTCCAGTATTCACCAAACTTTGATAAACACGTGACCAAACATGGAGCTCTGTGGCATCAGCAGCCTCCTCCGTCACAACCACCGACAGGATTCACCCAGGGGCGTGCACACAGCCGTGCACACAGCCGTGCACACAGCCGTGCACGTCGGGGGGGCAGATGACATTGCAGCTGCGACGCTGATGGAGGCTCACGCACGTTTGTTTTAGTTTCCATGGCAAACAGGTCTGTGACCACTGGAAAGAAAAGTGCAAATATCTGAGCACGACAACTTCTTCTAGTGTGTGAGAGGACGTATGTGTGAGTGTGTGACAGGAAAGGGTGGAGAGATTTTGATCATTTCTGAAAGGAACATAATCCACCCCCCACTTGCTCTCTCCCTCCCTGCCACCTCCCTCTCTCTCCCTCTCTCTCTCTCCCTCTCTCTCTTTCTGAGTCCCAGCCCCTGAAGGTGTCATAACTGTGCACTCTCTCTCTCCCCCTCTCTCTCTCTCTCTCCCTCTCTCCCTCCCTCGCTCACTCACTCACTCACTCTCTATCACCGCCTTTCAGATCTTTAAAAGCTGGTGCTTTGCTGTTTCTCTCTCGATCTCCATTTGTCTCCTCTGGCACTGCAGGGGACTCAACCGGCAAAGCACCAAGGAAGACTACTGTGTAGAAACAGGAGGAAGACCGAGGGAAGGAGAGAGAGAGAGACAGAGAGAGAGAGAAATATACATCCAGAAATAGCATCAGCCACATTTAACTGATAGAGAGTGACAGTGTGAAGAACCTAAGACCTGGACAGAAAATGCCTCTCCTTTCTAACTTAACAGCCATTGTTTTGTTGCTGATTGCCCACTGCGGATCGTGGAGCGGAGCAAACCGCTTGGGGCCCTTCAAGGTCTGTCCCTCCTGCAGGGATCCACTGGGGGCAGGTCGGCCCCCCAGGGACCATAATGTTGCCGGCAGCACATCAGTGCTGGCCCAGGGAGAGCCCTGTGGTGTGTACACACTGAGCTGTGCCAAGGGGCTCCGCTGTGTTCCCCCCCCACGGGAGCACAGCCCCCTCCAGGCTCTGTTGCAGGGACGGGGTATTTGCGCCAAGCACAGCAGGACTAGTCCCACTGAGAAGCCCCCCCCCACAGGTAAGATACTGTATATACACACACACGTGCATGAGATCACGTATGCACATATATACATACATGCATGCACCTATAGATGCACATGCATGGGAACTGCAGGTAGCCTTGTATTGCACAGTGGTTTGTTCAGATGTCACCTCACATGATTCTATACGTAGTGAGAATCCTGCATATCTATAGATTGCATGTGATGCTGTGTCACTCACCAACAAAAAGAAAGCGCAGTCGTTGTGTGACATTTAAGCCTCCATGCAGTTTGTGCACCACATCTGCAAACCTCCACAATCCAAGACTCCTCTGCAGCGGATCCCTGGGTCTTTACAGTCCTGTGGTTAATCTGAAAGGATTCAAACCTCAGTGGTTATGTGTGAATGTCATTCAGTGAGAAAGAGTGGTTAAGTTAAAATGCACATTTATATGATTTGTTCATTTCAGTGATGCGTCCTACAAGTCATGCTCTCTGTGGAGAATTCAGAATGAATGTGAAACTGTCACAGTGTCACCTACATCCTGATCAAGCAGCTTTTCATTGCAGTGATCTCCATCTACTGTTCAAACGGAGATACTGCGATTAAGTGTGTGAAAAGGACACACTGATGGACATTAGGTGTCTCGTGAGCGTCCTCAGATAGAGCTCATCTGTGTCTCCATGTGATAATGTGAAATGTGACATTGGATGTGGTGTGAAGATGGTTTCACGTCACGTTCTCATGCTGCTGTGTCCTTTCCCCTCAGGTCCTCATCCCTCACACAGCGGTGACATTGAAAAAGTAAGTTCTTGTTCTTATTTCTCATTCTGTGATGAGTGAAGCTGAGGGACTCCTACCTGAATGGCTCATGTCAAGCATTATTCATAACCCAGATCTCAGTAACACACATGTCTTGTCTGTCGAGCTGCGTGTAGAGAGTTAGCAGCACAGATCTTCTGCTGTGTTTTGGGTGTTGCAGTGGCATGTGTACACACTGCTCTAAAGCCATGCATTATGGTGCATGATGTGTGCGCTGCTATGCGGCAGAACTAATTGAGCATGATGTGAATCAGGAAAGTTTCAAGTCTGCCGCTGCCACCACAGATTATTTCGACTTTACAAGCTGATCTGCAGCATCTGAGCTGAAATGTCTTCGTGGGAACGACAGCAGCCGCACAAATGATGAAGATGAAACCGTTCAGTTCAACAAAGTGACACAAAAACGCACAGTCACTTCTCCCAGTGACCTGGAAAGCCAGAGCATTGTGTAACAATATGATTATATAATGTTATACAATATGTGGCATCTGATATATATATAAATATACATATTCCCTGCTCCTGGCTCTGCTGCTGCATCACAGTGGCTGATCCTCACATGGACAGATTGTGTGATCAGAGAGGATCTGTGCCAATCAGCTGGGGGGGGGGGGGGGGGGGGGGCACTCTCCACATGGAGACAGGTCCTCTCTCTTTGCCTCTGGTGATGTTTGAAGACACACTCTGCATTGCTGTTTTCAGGCACCCTGCCGCAAGCTGCTGAACAGCGTCCTGAGGGGTCTGGAGCTGACCATCTTCCAGTCCGACCGCGACATCTACATCCCCAACTGTGACACCCGGGGCTTCTACAGGAAAAAGCAGGTAGAGTATTCCCAGTGAATCCACACGAAACACTGGAACTTTGTTGTATCTGATGTGACGATGTGTGTTTGCTGCACTGACCCGGTGTCAGTGTGCACGTTCCTGTCAGAGCTGCTCTCCACTGCAGATTTCTGCTTCCTCAGATCTGTCTGTGGCCACAGGGGCTGAGAATAACTGACACTTCTCCCTCGGAGCGTCTCAGCTGTGGGCACAGAGAATCAGGACTGCGCTATGATGACATATCATTTTCTCTCTCTTCCTCTCTCACCACCTTTCCCACTCTCCCACTCGATCTCCGCCCTCTGTTCCCTTTCAAAATCTCCCTCTCTGTCTTTTCCTCTCGCACAGTGCCGCTCCTCCAAGGGCATGCAGCGTGGCCATTGCTGGTGCGTGGATGAGCTCGGCACGCCCGTGGCCTCACGTGCCAGCGAAGATGGTACTTTACCATGCGATGGGGAGTGAGGGATGAGTCTGTCCTATTGCTCTGAGCCTGGAGGAAGAGGAGGAAGAGGAGGAAGAGGAGGAAGAGGAGGAGGAGGAGGAGGAGGAGGAGGTGGCGGAGCAGCAGGAGCACAGGGAGAGGGGATGGCTTTAGGTTTTGCTAGACACTGCCTAGACAGGAGGCAGCAGGGATAAACCACTTCCTATGGGAAATCCACAACAGTTAACGTTCATGTCCTCTGTAGAAGCAGGACACACACACACTCTCACAGTCACAGCGACAACAACATCTGCCTGAATGTTCAACAGTTGCAGCAGCGTCCTCTGCGCCGCCCGGTGACATGCTGCATGCTCACATTAGATCTCTGTGAACTGCCTCAGCGATCCGAGCGGCGTCACTCAGAGTGATCTCTATGTTCCTTGGCTCTTGTCCTGGCTTTCTGGTAGATTTTTCGTTTTCCTCTTTCCTTTAGGATAGCTGACACTGCCTGTGCTCGTTCTGATCTCAGTGGGCTGAAATACTGTTACGCAGGTGATGTGACACAAGACGTTTGACAAATGTGTCTCCCTCACCGTCCCCTCTCCCTCTCTCCAAAGATACACTGATATCAGCGTACCTAATCGACAGAATATTTCTTTTCTATTAATTTATTTTTGAGTATGTATTTCCATCGAGTACTGCTTGAATCTTACAGTATCTTATATATGTGTAAAGTCAGAAAACATAGTCATAAGAATATGATGTTGGATGCTTCTGTTCATTTTACTTGTCAAAATGGCGTTCTGACTGCTTATTAGTTGATTGTTTGTACATATGTTGGAGTTTTTGTGGTCGACTGTGTGTTCTGAAGTGGCAGACAAAAAGCTTACGGCTGTTAAACCTTTTCAAAAAGTTGTAAGGCATATTTTTATACACGTCAATATAATATTTTATATATGAATTGTTGGTTTATTTAATGAACTACAGTACAATGCCATGTATTTTTATATTGTCAGCAGTTTCTTATTTAAAGACAGAGATTATTTTATTTCATGTTAGGGGAAGAGGCACCTTCAAGGGAAAACTTCACTTCACATTCATCAGAGCTCTATTCTATTAACTGCTGTACATCTTATGGTTATATCTCATGTTTTTTTTTATTTCCTTTTTTTATTTATGCTTTGTTCATTTGAGAATTCAGAATGTCCATGTTACCAGTACGCTTTATTTTGGCACATCATACTATAAATTCTGATTTCAATGGAGGGATAAAAAAAAATTAAAAGATCAAATTTGTTATTGTTATAGTTCGTCTTTCCCAAGTCCTTGCAAAAGTCATGAAATTGTGTGATTAAATTGTGTGATTAGAATTTATCTCTTTCTGACCAATCTTGTTGTGCCGATGTGTGTGTGCCGTGATGACAGGTCTGTGCACAAAGGACCTTTAGATTTGCAAATATGAAAATAAAACCTAATGATAATAAAAATGGAGAAGAATAAAACATATATTAATATAACAACAGGTGTTGAGTGTGTTCTTTCAATAAAATACACATGAAGCAGAATCGATGACTTTAATGATGCTGCTGTTATTGATGTTATTGATTAGTCAGAAAGTTAATAGCAAACAATATTACACAAAATAGCAGTAGAGTTCATTTAATCTGAAATTAGTAGAGGTACTTGTATTTGATTTAACTACTTTAATCATATTTTAGTTAATGTTCCAATAATTCTTACAATTTACTTTACGGATTCATATTTTACAATAAGACAAAAGATCATAACATGAGATATCCTGCATCACTGATACTAATGAAAGTATTATTTGATCAAATGATACTTCACATGATGAATTTCTGCTTTTGGAACTCAAATGACATTTTGCTGATAATACTTTAGAACTTTCAAGTATTTAAGACTTTTTATATGCAAGTGGTTTACATAAGTAAATCATTTAAATACTCGCACCCATTCCCAATTATACAAATATTTCATTTAATATCTCTTTTATACCAAAGTTGGCAGCTTTATTAAACGTGTCGACTCCGCTACCAGAGAGAAGATCGTCTTGTCTGACTCTGGTTCTCTCCCCTTGCTGTTGCATGTTGTTCCTCAGATGAAAACACAATAAATACACAAACATTCACGACTGTTTATGCACCAACACCCGGAAGTTCAGTGTTTGTCATAACGTCGGAATCAAGATTCACCACGTTCACCTGAAAGTCAAGTTTTATGATCACAGTCGATAGAAAAGCTTTCTACTCATCTGACCTGGGAGGGAATGTTCGTGAATCTATTCAGATGTTCGTAGGTTCTGGGACCAGAGGAAAGGGGATTCGTTACCAGTGTAACCATCAATAATGCTGTTTACTCACCAGTTTTATGTTCAGGTTCAGCATCGAACCTCATTTCTTAACTCACCTCCGCCGACACTGATTGTTTCTATTGACGTTAGCATGCTAATAGTCGTAGGCCCACGTTGACTTTCCTTAACGTCACTGAAGCGTCCGGTCTGTCCTGAAGACGTGTCTGTTATTAAAACCACAGACTGAATATCAAGAAGCTGGGGTCGGCTCCAGCTCCACCCAGAGACTCTCTGAAGGATGAGGGATGGAGATGTGCTCTGAAACAAAGATGGACGACATGACTGCTCCCCAAATGTGAAGCATGTTGATCGCCACCTGGTGGCTGACTGCAGCAGAGCTCATAAATCCAGCCTCCTTCATATTAACGGATGGGACGTGAGCCAAAAGCATTACGTACATGTTAAATAATTATAAGTAGTTGTTGTTCAAATGTGTGTTCAAGTGTTTCTGATAAGTCTGTCTCATGATTGACAGCTGACACTGACTCGGGATTGGTCGAGGGGCCGAGGCTCCACCCCTACATTGATTCTGCTCGGACTCAAGATGGCGGCGCTCGTCCCCGGGATGTTGGGGCTTCAGTTCAGGAAAGTGGGAGGAGGCGGAGACTTGTTGACCATCGTTATTTACAGTCTATGACTATAGAGAAGAATAGAATAGAACAGAATGTTTCTTTATAAACCAACAAGGTGGAAGTTCTTCTTCTTCAAACACAAGAAACAACAACAACATACAAAAAAAACAAGCAATTAGTAAAACAAACACATGGACAAACTCAAAAGCATGGACAACCCCTCCAACCTGGCTTGGACTGCCACACACCCTCCTCCAACCACTGAACATTTGAACATTTGCACTACACTGTTACTTTTTTTACTACTGTATTATCCCGCCTATAGTATATTCATATTTATATATTTTTATATATTTATCTTGCTCATAGTTCTTACATCTTACAATACCTGTTAATACTGTACTATTCCATATATATTTCTTACTGCTCATAGTTCTTATATCATACAATACATGTTAATTCTGTACTATTCCATATATATTTCTTACTGTACATATCTATTTATTTACATTCCACTTTAAATATGCACAATACTCTGCACTTTACTGCCTTTATTTTGCACTTCTGGTTAGATGCTAAACTGCATTTCGTTGTATAAGTACTTGTACGGTGCAATGAAAATAAAGTTGAATCTAATATATCTAATATGATAGATTCAAAATCAGTTGAGTTAAGGATATTGATGGCACTTTGGATGAAGGACTTCTTAAATACATGTTAAGCTGCTGGACGGACTCTATAGCGCCTCCCAGAGCTCAAAGGCTCAAACTGACTGAAGACTGGAAGGGAGCTTTCCACCAGGATACTTCCTTTTGGGTTTGCCAACTGTTTTGGTTTCCATTGACACAACCGGAGAGAGTTTATTCATAGATCTACAGTTTATGTGACCGCTCTAGTGCCTAACATGAGGCTGCTGAGTTTCCTGAGGAGTTAAAAGACAAAGGCAAATAAAAACAACGATAAAGAATGTGAATATATATCAACTTAAACTCCAACGCATACTTAAAATATTCATAAGAAGAAATGGACATGATGGTGATGATGATGAACCCTAACCCTAACACAGGAGGAGGAGAACAGCTCCTTCCTTCCTGCACAGTCACTTCTGAACCTCGTTCAGCAAAAAGAGAATAAAGAGAAGTGTGTGAGTTCCTCTGATGTGAGGATCTTTGTCCTCACATCCATTTACTGTGAGGAACCGTTCGCCAGCAGTGAAACTGAACCGACACATTAGAGCACATTAGAGTCATGCTGCTTTTCTGCCATTACCCGGCACATAAAGGATCATTCTCTCCCCCCCCCCCCCCCCCCCCACGTCTCCACACGGGGACTCAACACATGCCTGTTTCCAAGGTAACAGCATAGAATATCCCATTCTCTATGCATATTATGAAATGAAGGCCTCGCAGAAAATGAAGCAGGAAGCATGATCCTCTGTAGAATCACTCCACCTCATGTCCTACTTCTCTCTCTGGGCTCGGTGGCTCTGCTGTGACTGGTTTCTGTGCAGCGAGCGGATGATGAAGCCAATTTAAACTATGATGTGAGGAGAGAGAGTGAATTCATATTCCACAATACAACATTTAGAGAGTCTGGGATGCACCTGGATCAGAGGGACTCGTTTTTCTCAGGGTCAAAGTTTATCAAGGAAAGTGGCCGAGAGTTGAAACCAAGGATCTTGCATTGATTTGGTCCTCATAAGGTTTCAGGTATTTACTTTTTGTTTATGGGCAGCGAACACATGTCCCAGTCTCCATAATTCCACATGCCGAAGTGTCCCTGGGCAAGATACTGACCCCCCTGCTGGGCTGTCAATGGCCAAACTGTAGTGTAAAGAGCTTCTATTGGTCATTGAGAAAAGAAAAGTGTCATTTAAATGTATATTTACCGAATGAAAAGATTCATCCCTCATCTGTACACTGGTCCTTTTAGGGTCATGTGGGCAGCCTGATCCAATCCCAGTGTGTCACAGTCCAACTTTTTTATACCTCGAACTTTACTGTGCTGCTCTTTTCTTTCTCTCACAGTTTCATGGACGTGCAACAACAAATGACAAGTGTCAGTTTAGTGAGAAGTCTGAAAGATGTTCCACTGTGTTTCTGCAGGACGCTCAGTGAAGTTGGTTTCCTCAAAACCTGAGGCTGACACTTTGCTTCGGGGTCTTTCTGCCCCCTGGAGGTTAAACATCTCTTTAATGCACAGCTACTGTGTGTGAGGTACATTCACAACTTTCAACTTTATTTAGTTTCAGCCACATCTGCAAAACATATAGAAGAACAAAACAACTTTTCTCAGGATCCGTGTGCACATGAACAGTTAAAAGACAAAACAGCTCTGAAATATAATAATATCTGAAAAATAATGACATACATTAAAAGAGAAAGAAAACATACACTTACACTTCAACTCAACTGCATTTAGGAGGGAAATATTATACTTTTTGTGTCTTTACATTTTTACTGTTATAGTTTTTTGTCAATACTTTACATTAAAATTACGGATATGGTTAAACCGGATCTAACCAGTGATTCCCAGCACTTTGTCACTGAGTAATGTAATAGAATAATAATCCTGCAGCTGAACTTTTCTATTAAACATCTCATGACGTCTCAGCTCATTTAACTGTGAAGGGCACGACTGCAGTAATAAGTCATGTAGAGGAGCTGGTGTGATGCCAGAGACTTTTACTCTTCCTCTGACAACACAAATATTATATATATTTATATATATATTTAAAGTTATGATAATGTTTCTGACAGGCAGTTCAGAGAGATCTTCAGTTTACAGTGAATCAAAACAGAAAAAGCAGCAGTGACTTCTAACATTTAAGAACCTGGAAGATTACAGCCCTGTCACCGTTAATCATTAGCTCATTCATATCAAAAACATATGTTCACTGCAGTTCATGGTTAAAATAATAAAATAAACTCTCATTTTAAACTAAAATGATCAAAACAAACATACAAACAGACAATAACGTATGCTAATTATCCACCCTGAGGTCTAACCTTATTCAGTGAAGACGGAAACAAAGACAAACAACTAACAAACAGAAAAAACACATTTTGTTTATATACATTTTAAACATATTTAGTATACATTACAGTATTGAAATAAAGTGGTTGAATAATCAGTGTGATCACAATCTGCAAACCTCTGAAACTGACTAGAAGAACAAAGAAGTACTCAGAAGTACAAATAAGTACAAGGAAGTACAAGGAAGTACAAGGAAGTACAAGGAAGTACAAAGAAGTACTTGTTTTGACGTTGGACGGTTATAACAAGTTTTTCAAGTTTTACAAAGATGTCTGATATTTCCGACCGTGGATCCTACCATGAACGCCACATTACCCTGCGAAGCCCCACCCTCTGAGGTCACATGACGCAGCATCGTAGTTTGGAGTGGCCGCTGTCAGCTGTCAGTCACAGCCTCAGCACGTGGTTTATAAAAACACGGAGGGCGCTGGGAGGAGACGTTCAGAACAAACACGGTGAACGCAGCGTCCGCCAGGAAGCCACAGTTCACCCGTTGATCCGAGGACCGTGTGAGTCAGCGGGACTTGGACCGGTGACCCCTGCTCGTCGGTGCGAGGGACCCGGGGGGAGGAGCGGCGAGAAACCGGTGTGTAGCTCCGTGAAGGCGGCGCGCAGGAGGAAGTGTACCCGCCCGCTCCAACCTCTCTGCCTGCGGTCATGGCTGCTCTCGGGAACTCGGGGGCCGCCTCCAGCCCGATGGTGGTCCTGGCTCCGAAGACCAAGACGAAGAAGAAGCACTTCGTCCAGCAGAAGGTGAAGGTGTTCCGGGCCAGCGACCCGGTGCTCAGCGTCTTCATGTGGGGCGTCAACCACTCGGTGAGTCGCTGAGCTGCCGCCGGGCTAACGCGAGCTAGCGCAGGTAGCAGGAGCTCAGCGGGGCGGCGACGGGGTGTGAGCCGAGGATCTGTTGCTGTTCTGGGCCTGGGTCCGCTGAGGGTCCCGGCACCGGGGCCCCAGACCCCCAGAGCCCCAGAGGACCCCGGGTCCACCACTGCCTGTCTGTGTTCAAGCTAACCACGGAGATAATCATAACAATAATCGGTTAAACATTCATATTATTACAAGAATGTTACTCACAACACAACTATTCATGTACTTCACTCTTTACTTGGACATTAGTGCATTTGTATTTATACTAGTGATATTATAACAAGTTTTCTTCTTTTGTGTATATATATATAAGTACGTGACATACAGTAGATCTAGAGCCTTTATACAGATATGATGAAAACATATAGAGGTGACATGGATACAAGCACAAGGGCCCAGAATCAAATGTATTATACATTTTACACAAATACCCCAAACCACTGGTACATGCATGAAACATGTATGTGACTAAATAAACATAAAAACAATAATTGAGGTTCCAGCTTCTCAGATGTAAGAACTTCCTGCTTCTCTTGTGTCGTCAAAGTAAAACTAAATATCTTCAGGTTTTGGACAAAACAAGACATTTGTCAACATGAACTTATTGGACTGTAATCTGAGGTTTGATCAAAGTCTGCACATAATTAGTCGTGATTGATTTTAATAAACACATTTTGTGTTTTCTCTCTGCAGATCAATGATCTCAACCAGGTGCCTGTTCCTGTCATGCTCCTCCCTGACGACTTCAAGGCCAACACCAAAATCAAAGTGAACAACCACCTCTTCAACAAGTAAGACTCACAACTCGGTTCATGGAGAAGCAGCGCTGGAGGAGATATTAATAAACACACATGTGAGATGTGTCACTGCCTCTGCTGCTTTCAGGAAACAAGAACAAATCTGACCTTGATACCAAACAATATTAAATTGTAATAAATTGAGATTGGACGGGTCTTTTTGTTTAGGTGAATGTCGTCACCAGAGGTCAACGTGAAGATGTCTCTGCTCTGATAGACCGAAGAAGGATTAATCATAAGTTACAGGATGAACTGCATCATGCAAGTGTGTTTCTGGTAAAGATTATGCATTAAATGTGTCACTAATCCAGTTGGGTTATGAACATACTGGGAAATGTGAGTGTCTTGACTGGTTTTCCTGGTTAAAGCCTGAAAGTTCTCATGAAGCACACTGCACTGCATTGAGCTCAGAGGAGATCAAGGCTGTGGAAAGTGTTCACATTTTCACTTTGTGTGTCTTTCCATTGGAAGTCATAGATTTCATATCTAGTGGTGAAGGTGACGCAGGCGTTTGAATGTGTGTTCAGGGTCACGTGACGCAGGAGTGGAAGCTCTGCATGTCGGACTTCACTCTACTTTCACCCCTGATGATGATGATGTTTGAATTTTTAAGACTTTTTTTTTTTTTTCTCAGAGAATGAAACATCTGATTGTTTGTGTGTCGGCACAGAAATGTTGCATCAGCCCACTCCTCCTTCTCCTTGTCCTCACTCTCCCTCCTTCTCCTTGTCCTCCTTCTCCTTGTCCTCCTTCTCCTTGTCCTCACTCTCCCTCCTTCTCTCCCTTTGCAGAGAAAACCTTCCGGGCCACTTCAAATTCAAAGAGTACTGTCCTCAGGTCTTCCGAAATCTAAGGGAACGCTTCGGTATTGAGGATCTGGACTATCAGGTACGTGATGTACTGATGTGCTCAGTGTGCAGACAAGAACCACGACCAAATACAAAGGAACATGACTATAGGAGCTAATATTTCTAATAATGACCAGATAAGCAGATTCTTTAGTTCATATGAAGACGTTTCTCTGCTCCTCTGTGTTCCTCTGATGTCCAGGTGTCGTTGACTCGCAGCCCTCCATCGAGGAGCGTAGACGACCAAGAGGTTCTGCTCCTCAACTCCTACGACCGCACGCTGGTCATCAAGCAGATCTCCAGTGAGGACGTGGCCGACATGCACGGCATCCTGTCCGAGTATCACCAGGTGAGGAGGGCGTGGCTGGACGAGAAGTCTGGGGATGAAGCAGCTTTCAGACCTGCACTGAAATCCTTACATCTCCTGAAGTGATCCAGAGGGGCTGTATGTGAGAACAAGGAGAAGATGTAGGAGATGTAGGAGATGTAGGAGATGTAGGAGATGTAGGAGATGTAGAAGATGTAGGAGATGTAGAAGATGTAGGAGATGTAGGAGATGTAGGAGATCTAGAAGATGCTAAGGAAGATGTGAGCTTAGAAAGACTCAGGAGAAGCTCCAGACTCCAGTGAGGCTTTAAGGTGCCTCTGATCCTGAACCTCCCTGTGTGTGAAAGAGGGAGAAAGCTGCAGCACCACTGAGCGATATTCATAAGTTCATATCTACACGTGTCTGTTCATGAAAACAGTCGCACACAGAGATAAGAGTGAGGCGACACACCTTCACCTGTTTTGATTTGCTCCTTTGGTTTTATTCCACGTCTGCCTTCAGATCTGTGTCGAGCAGATACTTCAGAAAGTGTGTGTCTCTCACCTCAGGCTGCAAATGTGACTGAGTCAACGTCTGGCTGCTGGGAGCTGTGAGAGGAATGTGAGGCCTGTGGTTCCTCAGCCTACACAGAGCTGAGAGGCAGACGAGGAAAATGGAAGCTCTGTTTCCCAGAGTTTTCTCTTTTGTGTGTTTACTCAGTTGAATGAACTCATTGTTATCGTTTGCAGGTTGAAGTTTATAATATCAGATTTCTCAGTGTCACTGGTGCATGTTGTAGCTCTTTGATCTGAAGCTCTGCTAAAGAACTGAGGATGAGAAGTCGGACAAACACAGAAACATGGCGTCTCTTCTGTCGAGGCCTGAGTCCGGGTCCTACTTTGGGCTTTTAGACATCAGAAGGTTTAGGATCAGGTTTCGATGTTTGGCAGTTGTAGGGATTTCATCTTGAGATCCAAATTGCAAAAGGTTCTTTATTAATTCTCCCCATCATGGATGCATGTGACCTGCGGGGGGGGGGGGGGGGTTGCTGGTTCACCGGCTTCTTCTGTCTTTACCATCCTGCTGGTCCAGAGTCTTTCAGGGGACACTGAACCAGGTCTGAAGTCTATTTAACTTCAGTCTCACCTGGACAGACTCACTACTTGATTTATATCCTGAGTGACCTTTAGATGCTTCACTCGATAGAAGTACGTGTTCTCTGTTGCTGTACTTTCTTATTTGCATTTTAATCTTTTAGAATACACATTGACACTAAAGCCCTTGTCTGTGGTTCCCGCCCTGCAGCACATCGTGAAGTGTCATGGCAGCACCCTGCTGCCTCAGTTCCTGGGCATGTACCGGGTGGGCGTGGACAGCGAGGAGACGTACCTGATCGTCATGAGGAACATGTTCAGCCACAGACTGCCGGTGCACAGGAAGTACGACCTGAAGGTGAGAGGAACAAACCGTCTGAGCTTTATCTGATCTTTAAATTACACTTCCCAAACAACATCAGTGCTTCACCACAACATGCAGAAGTCCAGTTTCCAGGAGACACAGAGATACAAGCTTAGATGCTGTTTCACACTGGAGCTGAAAAGACAGATATGAGACACAGACACAGATTTCTAGAGTTATTTGACAGATGACATAGATCTAGTTTATGTAAACAGATTTATGTTCTCGAATGTGGTGACATTCTAGATTATTCTTACAGTGAATTGAGGCGACAAGCAAGTAGAACTGAGCCTCATAGATCTGTATCTCCTGTGTGAAGATTTGTTTTTTCATGGTTGATCAGACAGAAACAGACATTTGCAGATGTGATCTTATGATTCAAGAAGCCGTGACGGGCTTCACATCCTGTTTCTATTGACCTCAGCTGCAGCCGTGATTCACTCCCTTTGCTTGGACTTTGATCTGTTTGCATGTTACACGTATGAGCCATGATCTTTACAGCTCATCTCATCATATACCAACCCACTGTCCATCCCTTTACTGGCTATACTAGCCCCATGCACAGACTTTTACCTTTAACCTTTACCACTTACATATTCTTATATATATATATTTTGTTGTTTTTATATTTATATATATATATATATATCTTTTTGTACTATCCACTCCAGCAGCACAAGAACACTTTCAAACGAGACACTGACACAATCACATTATTGCATTCTGTACCATAGGGTCAGACCCATTCATGTACCTGTATCTGCAATGTTCTACCTATGTATAAGTGTTTTATGTATGTTCCCAAGGGATTAATAAAGTATCTATCTCTCCTGGCAGGGCTCTCTGGTGGCTCGTGAAGCAAGTGACAAAGAACGGGTGAATTCAAACATCTCTCTTACTTTCATTTGATTATTATCTGTGCAGCTGTCTCCTCTTTACCTCAAACCTCCTGCTGAACTCTGAGTGTTTGTGTCTCAGGGTAAAGATCTTCCCACCTTCAAAGACATGGACTTCAGGAACAACATGCAGAGGGTGTTCGTGACCGAGGAGGAGAAGGAGAAGGTCATGGAGAAGCTGAAACGCGACGTGGAGGTGGGCGACATGTTTGTTTGCAGAACTCAACCACACGGTGGCGCCATCGGCCCAGTCGGCCTGCACCAGTCCTGAGTGGCAGTGGAGGAAGGAGGAGGTTCAGTGCACAGGGACAGAGCTGGATTCAGACATTATGACATTAAACTACAGCAGAAAATGGAAAAACAAACATTTAGATGTTTAATAATGTTCGTCTTCTTTAGTAGTAATAAGTCCAACGAGGTCCAGACAGTTTGAAACATTAAGAACGTTTTGAGGAGTTATTTGAGAATCAGAACTGAGGCTGATACATTTTCTCTCAATGGATTAATCGACTGTTTCATCTCTTTCCTCAGTTTCTGGTGAAGCTGAAGATCATGGACTACAGTCTGCTCCTCGGGATCCACGATGTGGGCCGAGCTGAGCGGGAGGAGGACGAGGGGGAGGAGGTTTCCAACGAGGAGGAGCCGGAGGCGGAGAACGGCATGGCGATGGGCGCCACGGCGGGATCCTATGGAACCTCTCCAGAGGGAATCGCTGGCTACATGTCCTCCTGCAAACCTCTGGGGCCCGGAGAGTTCGACCCGTACGTGGACGTGTACGCCATCAGGAGCTGCTCAGGTGAGCCGGGGGCGAGCAGCGGCTGGAACCTCATGATCTGGTTTGGTTTTGTGAGGGAGCTGTTGTGTTGTTGGTGTTTTAATAACGATCACTGTTCTCAGGAGCTCCTCAGAGGGAAGTTTACTTCATGGGTCTGATCGATGTCCTCACTCAGTACGACACCAAGAAGAAAGCTGCTCACGCTGCGAAAACCGTCAAACACGGGGTGGGTAACACGGGAGAGGGGGGGGGGCAGTCAGCTGTGACACGATGACATGCACGATGGGATGTATATGAACGATGATGGTCTCTTGTTTCTCTCTGTTCCAGGCCGGAGCTGAGATCTCCACGGTCCACCCGGAGCAGTACGCCAAACGCTTCCGTGACTTCATCTCAAACATCTTTGCGTAGCGGTGGTGGAGCGACGCCACAAACTGATCCAGACGAAGCTCAAAGTCGATAATATCACTGACCAGAAATTGTCACTGCACACGAGACATCTGAGGCGCGACTACAAAATGTATGACTTCTGATGCATATATTTATTTTTAAGATTTAAAAAAACTGCATTTCTTATAAATGCTCAGCACTCTAAATGGAAGCGAGGGGACGTGGAGACAAACTGCTGTTGATCAGTGTTGGACATCATCGGGGACAGAGACGAGTGTCTTTCACTTTGCTCTGGTTCTTGAGGACGAACTAAATTTGAACGAGACAGATTTTCAGTCTCTCGTTGGAAGAGAAGATTAAATTAATTATGAAGCCAGATCGACAGTTTATTCTTGTTTGTCCCCGGACGTCACGTCTTCCAGAAGATCGTCTTCTCACTCCACCTTCCACTTCCAAACACTCCTCCACACAAACCAGTTCTGTTCTCTCCCGGACGTTATTTATCTTCTCCTCTAACTCAGCCAAAAAGTCCCAACATGTCAAACTCTTCCTTTTTTAAATGGTAGAATAATCTTTGATAACAGGTGTAGGGTAGATAACAGGGTGAATGTGGACCGTGCCAAACGTGTGGGATCAAAGCAGGACTTGCACTTTTATTTTAAACCAGAATTTGAATTGCTCGGTTTGTGTTTTCCAACAAAAACGTCTAATAAATTCAGTGAGATCCTGTTTGGACCTGATGTCAGCGTCTGTCCTGAGGGATCAGATCCGAACAGGGCAGGTCTGAACCTAATGAATCAGGTCTGAGATCTGCGGCACATTGTTATCAGTGTGTCAACCTGGGCCACAGGAGACAAGTCAGCTGACGTCTCTGACTCCACACAGATCAACACATAATGACTCAAGCTTTTCTTCTACACACACACACACACACCAGGGCTGTCACACATCTGGGTTTTCAAATGTATTTGAAAAAATATGTCAATATCATGAGACATCTATGAACTGGGTAGAAACGTCAGGATTACACTTCGAACACATGAGTCTTGATGATTTGCATAAAGAGCAGGAAGTCGACCAGCTGACCTCTGACCTCTCAGGACCCATCAGCTCTGACCTGGGTCTAAATGCTTGGTGTTTAAATGGGGAACATATCTTATTAATAAGCGTCTGAGCTGAAGCTGCGTTCAGGATCAGTCCCGATGTTTTTAAATGAAACTCACGTCGACGCTTCCTGTTGATGAGTCCGTTCACCAGTCGCCCTCTTCGTGGAAAAACAAGCGCTGATGTGAAACATTGTCATAGGATAAGATTTAGCAATAGAAGCAGGAAGTGTTGTGTGTGTGTGTGTGTGTGTAGTGTAGCGATGTAGTGCTAACCAGGCTGCTGTGTTAAATCCTTTGACAGTAACACTACATGTCAGTAGCGTGTGCAGTTCGCCTTAACACAGTGAGACACTGACGCCTCATACGTGATCGCACATGTTGTATTTTTGCAAATCAGCTTTTGGACCAAAATATATTTTATGAAGAATTTCTGAAAAGTGTTTGACTCGTTTTTTTGGGGAAATGTTTTTACTGTGTTTACGTGTTTCTGCAGGAGGAAGAATTTCATCTGTTGACACCCGACACTTTCTTCAAGTTTGGTACCAGCGTTAGAGGTCAAAGGTCAAGGTCACCCTGACCTCCATAATTGTGTTATCCATTCAAATTTGGCACAAGTGTTCATTTAGACTCTCGGGTTCACTTGTAGGATTCAGGTGGTGAAACCTCATCACCTGAGATTTGCAGCTTGACTCAGTTCCTCTTGGATTCAGAGTTTGTGTTTCCGATGGTTTTCAGTCTGAACTGGATGTAGATGCTAGAGGTGCTGGTTAAATTGGAGATGGTAATGAAAACACTCGCTCTCCACTTGTCTCAATAAGATATTAAAACTGCTTTGGGAGGTTAAAGGTCACACTGGCCTCCTGTCAATGTGCCAGATTCAGCCACAGAGGCTAGTTTCCATCTGCAGGCCCTCAGCTTGATGGTAAAAATCTACAAATAACAAATGTCTGAAAACCCAAGGACGTGCACTGACACAAATAAAGACACAGAAAAGCACAAAAACACAAAAGTAAAAACAAGGTGATGTTGCAACTGACTGATTAATTGTTGACGCCTGAATTTCAGAATAAGAGAGAAGCTGTAGGTGTTTGTCTCACCAGCTGTTTGGTCTTTAGATTACAACACCGAGGGTCAGGGACTGATTTTCGTTCCACGTTTACCAGAAGTGTTTTTCTGCTGACTTCTTCCTTCCTGTTTCATCCGAAGAGACAGAAGTTGCTGACTGGTTCCTCCTCGTCTTGCTGGTCAGTGAAGGGACCAGGACAATGGGACGGAGACAGGATGAGACAGAAGCAGGGAGAAGTGCTGCTGAGCTACAAACTGCTGACGGGCTGCAGAGGCTGTTAATCAGTGTGAAACGTGGCCAACACAAACGTTCCTGCACTCGCTCGGTGGGACGCTGACCTCTGTCATGACCTCTGAGCAGTTTATTACCAGCAGCTCTGTTGCTCAATGGCTTCATTGAAATCCTGGATAGAAAATGCTGCAGGACTCAAAACCTCTTGCAGCTTAATATTGACGAGACGGAGGTCCTGATCCTCGGCCCTGACACGTGCACCTCCATGCACCTGGGTCCTCTGACACTAAACAGAGAACCCAGTGACTGTGAATTACATAATCACATCAGTTGTGAGTTCTGCAGCTCGGGAAACTCAAACCTCAGCATAGAGAAGAAATCCTCTTGTTTGGATTTTTGCAATTCTCTCTACACCTGCCTGAGCTCGTTCAAAAGCTCATGTCTCCATGAGATAGAAGCAAACGATAGAAGGTAACGTGAGGCTGAGGATGTGTGTGCACGTCCAGGTTAAAGAGCCTCTTTCCTCACTGAGCGTCACTCACCGTGGATCAGGGCTCAGGGAGCGGGGGGGCTTCCTGGTATTGTCCTCTGCTATGTGCTGCCTGTTCTCACTGTGTCTGTCTGTAGCATCCTCACCAGCATGTGCACACCAGACCACGGAGGAGCTTCATTCATTTCACTGGGACACTTTCCACGGTCTCCACTGGGTCAGTGAGATGAAATCATTGTGCCTATGCAGAGAGGGAACATGGTCCAGTGATGTGGTAAAAACAGAGATTAGGAACATGTGTCTCAAAATGAAGAACTGCAATATAAAAGTTTATATGAAGTGGACTTTGTATAAAAGATCCGTACGTGCACGACAGCAACGTTCAAAGCAAGTTTGAAAGTTTATTTATCAGTAGAGTTAAGAGTCAAGGTGCTGGACAGAGAAGACAACACTAAAAGAGATCAAGTTAAAATCAGGTTTAAATCTAAATAAAAGAGACAGAAAGAGCTCAATAAAAGAGAGAAAGCTGTAAAAAGATTAATACAATATAAATAGAACAAAAATAAATATGCAAATACTGACCTTTTTATTTGTGTGAGTTCGGTGACATTGAGAATGAGTTTAATTTCATCTTTTGTTCGTGTACAATGACATATTGTACTTTTCAGGGAATTGTCTCTACTTCTGTTAATTTATAAAACAGTGAAACATTTCCAAGATCTTCAGAAAAATGCTGTAATATGAAGAGAATAAAGTTGTTATTTGGAAGAAAGTGATAAAATTACAGGATAGAGAGAATAAATAACATTCTTGTAGGAGATAAGCAGTGAGAAGAGCCAGTAATTACTAATTCGTGAAACTTCTAATGAAGCTGAACTTAACAAGATGCTGCACATTCCTCATTTTGACACAGGAGACAGATCTCCTGATATTCACCAGCTGACGGGACACGCAGCCGAAATCTACGACTTTATTCTCGGGATTTAACGTCTTTCCTAGCAATATATCAGATTTTTATTGTGATTGTGACTGTCATTGTGTCTTTTTAGTGTATTTCTTCATCTCAGAAACATTCTGGCTGAGTAGTGTCATGTCTCATTCTGCTCACTGGAGCGTTGGATTCAAATCTCCTGCGTCATGGTGTCAGACTGGGAAGAGGAAGTGGCTGTTTCCCAATGGCAGCAATGGTCCCTGATTTTAACGATCTTTGTCTTTTCAGTTGCTGACCAGCTGGAGACGTGTGGAACGAAAGATTCCTACATGACGTGTGAACCTGGATCACAGCCCTGCGACATGATTCTGTTCATATCAACATTTGAGCTTCAAACCCCGAGGTCGAGTTCAGGTGTGGCCCTGTTGAGGGTTGTGATGGAACATTTGGCCAGGAGGCCTCCAGCTGAGTCTGGGTCTAATCTACTGGGAATTCACTAAACACTCAGTTCACACACACACACATCTCTTCACTGCATCTGCATTAAAAGGCACACGATTTAGTGAATTGAATCAAACAGTTGGGTCCTCTGACTCCTACCTGATGTGAGTCGGCTGATCACTGACTTCATACCAGGGCAGGTCGATATCACTCAGGTCCGGGACCTTGGAAAGAAAAACATCTCTACCACTGATTGACGGCTGCTTCCAGCATCGTAGCGTTAAACAATCTGACTTCGTGGTGACGATTGAGATTTAAGGGACCCATCGTATGTCCATTTCACCACAGTTGATATGGCTCCTTGGGGTCTTAATGAAATGTCTCCAACATATAAGATAAAGACTATGAGAAGCCGACGTGGCGATGTAAATAAACAATCGACGAAGAAGAAAGAAGGCGTCTCTAAGGTTGTCTTCGACAAAAAACATTACTCCGCCTAGTGTTCTGGCGGGGAATTGCTTTGTAAGAGGCGCAACGCTTGGGGAAGCTTGGGGAAGCATGAATGACAAAGAGTCCTACGACACAGCTGCGTGAAAAGCCGCCGAAGCAGTTGCAGAAGCATGCGCCGGCCTTTAGAAGTCTGATGGGTAGCAGCAGCGAGCTAACACTAGCGTCAGCCAACGCTGACGCTAGACGGTGGAGCCCGGGCTTCACCGGCCCGGCTTCGTCGGCGCCGTCTCCCCGGAGAGAGGCTGGGGTTAGCTGGCGAGCTAACGCTAGCCGGGGAGCCGGGGCCAGAGCCGGGCCGTCTCCCCCCGTCTCTCCCCGGAGCCGGTGAGGTGCAGTTCAGTGAAGTCTTCTGGTTGGTCGTATGGATTCTGCCTTCGTGGTTCTGTTGAGCTGTGCAGCTCAGTTGCTGGTTGAAGTTCCCCTGCAGGACATCGAGTCGCTGCTAGGAGTTTGGTAGAGCTTGGTTTGACAGGAGGTTTCCTTGATGAGATGAGCTGGAAGCTGCACCCTTGCGCTGCTCTCGTTGGATGGGAAGAGAAGATGTGAGCTGGAGCAGCCAGGGTTCACCCAACGGCGTTGCAGGAAGAGAGGCTGGCAGCCTTCCTCCTTGGAAGGATTGTGGAAAGAGAGCAAATCGGGGGAGACCTGGCCTTATATTGGCCCGGTGACCTCACAGGTCATGGGGCCAGAGTGACCAATGGAGTTGACCCTGGTGGCTTATTCACACCTCTGGGTGAAGTTGTCCGGAACAAAAAGACATGCATCATCCCGGGAGACTGAGTTCGGGAGGCTTTCTCAGAGTAGGCAGTGGTTTCATAAAAAACATGTCCCAACACAAATGTGTGAAAACACGAGAACAGCAGCAACCTCCTGTACCCCGCAGTTCAGCCGACATCCACCTGTTACGCTTGTGCTGCCCCCTGCCGATGCTTGAGGCGGCCGGACAAGGTGGTGTGATGATGTTCTCTGTCCTTGATAAGAAGCCGACAGCGAAGCAAAACTGACTGAAGTTCAATGACGTGCTCTGCATGTTGAAGAAAACTACAAGGCCCGACAAAGACCAAAAGACCTGACCATGAACCAGACACTTCAAGACTCACAGACATCCTCCACCATGCACCATCACCCAACAACTAGCAGAGGACACCGGTTCAACAGAGGGGGCTCAGAGGACGGAGCAGAGGCGGCCCCGCCCCCTGCTACAGATGTGGACAGAAGGGACATCGGGCGAGGGAGTGTCCGGAGGAACGAGGTGCAGCTGCTCAGGTGGATTGGAGGAGGGGGGCCGGGAGGGAGCGTTGGGAACTCACACAGTATCACACCCACACCACACACACAGGAAGGTGACACACCACATGTCACTGACCCACACATACACAGTACATGCGAGAGGACTCTGCATTGGACATCAAATGTTCATATGTGTCCTGATATCACATATGAAAAACAAGGGTTGACAGACGAACGCAGAAAGGATGAACCTGTGATCACACATTTGTGCTGTGACACAGATCAGTGTGTGTGTTTATCAGCTGATCAGAGAACAGTCTGAAATGTGTCAGGTCTCAGACTCCAGCGCACATCTCACTTGATAAAGGTTAGAAACTAGAATGGAAGGACAAAGGTGTCTTTGCTAAAAATAAAAAAAATGCTTCAGATTGGAAAAATACTAAGGATGCATCCATACTATACCCCCCCCCCCCCCCCAACTGCCTGCATAAAAAAAGAGTTTTTTCTGTTACAGCGCAGAGAACGGTTCATCTGGTGCCTTCAATGCCGTCGACTAATCATTTTTTATCTCAAATAGATAAATCTCCGCCCTACATGAAATCCCTAAGACACTGTGCGCTCAAGGCAAACATGAAGTTGGCTTAATAAAAGCTGCTGAACCTGTAGTTATTAACGTCTTAACCCGACTACCGGCCCTCCCAACAGCAATATCCATTACAAACTGAAGCCATTAAAACCATTACTCCAGTTTTTGAATCAGGACGAAAAGGAGGAGTCATCATTCCCTGTCATCACTCACCAGTACGCACTCCTGTGTTTCACGTGAAAAATCTAAATTGCAATTTGTTCGACAAAAGTTACTTTTCTGGGTCATGTGATCACAGCAGGGGGCAAATCCCTCTCACACAAACATAATGAGACTTGACTGAGACCGAGCTCCTCTGAGTTCCATACAAGCAAAGAGAAACACGCAGATCGTGTAAATGATGATGGAGAGAGCAGCACTTTACGGTGGCCCTGAGAGCTCAACGAACAGCAACTTAAGAAAACACATGCAAGTTGACAAAACACAAGCAAAGTAAGAAAACATCTTCATCAATTTCACAACACAACACAACACATTACAGAAACGCGCAGCAAATAGACAAATGCGCAGCAAATAGACAAACGCGCTGCAGATAGACAAACGCGCTGCAAATAGAGAAGAAACGACAACGGAAGTGTTTCCAGAGGACAGCTAAGAGGGATGGACACTGCTGCAACAGCAGACACAAAAACGTCCAATACACCATACAACTTCGGTTCCACACAGGGGTCGGCCACGCGCGGCTCTGGAGCCGCAGGCGGCTCTTCAGCCCCTCTGCAGTGGCTGTACAGTACAGCGTTGTGCATATGTTTCGCAAACGCTGAACTTAACGAGTCAGTTTTCATATTATTAACGTGAACGTTCATTTTTTAAATCATCATCGTATCATACCAGGAGCAGGCGTGTGTGTGTGTGTTTGTGTGTGTGCGTGTCAGGGCCGGGTCTAGGCAGGGGCAAGAGGGGGCCTGGCCCCCTCAAATAAATGTTGTGCCCCCTCAAACTAAATAGGGTTAGGGTTAGGGTTAGGCACAATGCCCCCTCAAGATTTGTGGCTGCCCCCTCATACATGCCTGTCTAGACCCGGCCCTGGTGCGTGTGCGTGTGTGTGTCCCGGCCTATGGTCCCGGCGCTCCGATCCCGCCCACTCGCTCGGAGAGAGCCCCAGTGAGCTCTGATCACGGAAGATGATCCGATCTAGAGACATGCTGTCTTCTCCTGTTAAACTGAATAAACAGCGCTAACAAGCAAGCCCCTGTTTGTGAGGCAATGTATTGTCCATAGTGTGCAGGGGTAGGAAACCTTTACTGTCGAAAGAGACATTTTCCCCCTCTTCTGAGCGAGAGGGCGGGGTCGGGGACTCGGTGCGCTCGCTACTCACACACACACACACACACACACACACACACACACACACACACAGAGGGGCTGAACAGCCGCATTCGGCTCCAGAGCCGCGGCTTGCTGACCCCTGTGTGGAAACGAAGTTGTATGGTCTATTGGACGTTTTTGTGTCTGCTATGGCAGCAGTGTCCATCACTTTTAGCTGTCCTCTGGAAATATTTCCGTTGTCGTTTCTTCTCTATTTGCAGCGTGTTTCTCTACTTGCAGCGCGTTTCACTACTTGCAGCGCGTTTCTGTAATGTGTTGTGTTGTGTTGTGAACTTGATGAAGATGTTTTCATACTTTGCTTGTGTTTTGTCAACTTGCATGTGTTTTCTTAAGTTGCTGTTCGTTGAGCTCTCAGAGCCACCGTAGCACTTCCCCCAGTGGGTGAGGACATCCATGTCTGTTTCTACCTGAGACAAATCCCTCCTGCTTCCCATGATTCCTGTTACAAGTGTGATTTATATGGCGACGTCTGCGAGCTAGTTCTGGCAGGCAACTCGAGCTGCGCTGCGCCAATCACGTGACATACATCATGTGACATACATCATGTGATATACCTCAATCTCCACAACCATCTATAAATACACACCCACCTTATCAGGTGGTCTATTTAACCAGAGAGACATTTCCCATCAACCCCTCTTGCTCGCACTGCTGCTGCAGTATGGCTACCTGTTGCTACAGCGTCTCAGCCGTTGACCAAGTGACCGTTGTTCCTCCGTGGGTCGTTGTCTCTCTCAATCCGAGTGATTCCTCCTCCGAAAAAGTTCGCTTTATTTCCGAAATTTCGGCTCGGTCCTTCAAGATTCACTACGTGTGAATCGGACGTCAAGCGTCTGCGCCACGACTCCTGCGCACCCGAAGCGTTTAATTCATCCGGTCTGAGCCACGAGTTAATTTCAACTACTTCTTGGCTGAAGGCGGCTCCGTGAGGCCGAACAAACGCTGGTGGCAGCGTCACTGACGGCAGCTTCGCTGACGGATTCTTCCCGGGACATCTCTGCTCTACCAACTTCTCCCTCACCGCGGGATGTTGTCCCTCGGAGGCAGAGGAAGCGCGCCTGGATCCGCTGGGGCTTTCATCCTGTCTCCTCTGCTGAATGAAGTCTGCACTGAACGTTATGAATGAGACAATTCAGTCTCGAATCACACGCCATCTTCCCTGCACGTGATGTAAACAAAACTACGGTACCGGCTCGTGCTATAGTACTTCCTGGTACGTCACTCCAGCAGGATTGTGGGAGTTGTAGTCCAATCTCCAGCCATGGGTTTGAAGCTCCTGTCTCCTGACAACAGTACCTTTCCCAAAGGAATCAAATGCTAGCAGGTAATATGTTTTGTTATTCCGGAAACATTCAATTATATAATATAATATATATGCGGGTAGAGTGGTCTTCCTCCAACCAAAGGTTGGGGTTCAATCTTGTGCAAGATACTGAACCCTCAAATGGGCCCTCATAGATGTTGGATGCAATAATTGTAAATAACTTGTATATATGACTTTCTTATGACTTCTGGCATGCGATGATTTCGCAACGGACGTGCCATGTGCTATATTTGTCGCATTGCACATGCCCGAGTTTCAGGGATAGGAAGGGAGTGAGATGGCTCACTCCTCAGCTACTTCCATCAGCACCTCCGGTAAAACAAAGTTTATTACAGCTGCGCGAATAACACGCGCTATGAGGTAACTAACGAATGATCGAATATTAAATTCGCGGGCAACTATTTTGTCTTCGGATTGTCGACTACAATCTGGTGCACTTTGAGGAAGTAAATATGTCAGAATCTACTGTTGGTGGTCATAATCTACTTGTGGTGTGAGAAACAGTTCATAGACACACTGAGCAGTACCCGGGTTTTTCTTTTCCGCAGATGAACGTCTTGGCGATGTCCGACTCGGGAAACCTTCTTTGAAAATTTCTGAACATCTTTCATTGGATGTGAGAGAGTGGTGGTTTACTGTTGTGTCAAGACACCACAACACTTCTGTGCGCAGCGTTGTCGTAAGGCCTGCATGATTATGGCCAAAATCATAATTACGATTATTTAGATCAATATTAATATCATGATTATTCATACATTTTAGGAACAATATATTTTTTATAGCATTTTTATGTTTAAATGCACAAGAACACTGCTTTCACTTCCATGTTGTGCTACACTCCAGCTAATGTACACATCTTTCATTAGGTCCTGGGCAATCGACTCTCCTGTCGGTTCTTATGGGAAAAAATGACGTCTGTAAGCATCGACTCTTCATTGCAAATTACAATCGATGCAGTGAATTGTCAGGGACATGTACGGCTCCATTGTTGTGCTTGATCATTGCTCACAGTATTTATGGGACACCAGTCTTTGGCCAAATGAAATGCGATCGCATCCGTTATTCCAGTGTGTCTTCGGGAAGGGGATGGATACGCGTCGCACCATGCATGGTGGTTTATGGTTTTCTCTGTTGACGTTGGACATGGACGGAGATTCAGGGAGGTAATGTTAGCTTTGGCCTTGATGCAATTGTTGTACTATGGTTTGTGGGTTGTTTTTTTTCAGGTGGTTAAACAAGGTAGTTGTATTGCTATGAGGCGCAAACACAACTCTAAACGTACTCTGGCATGATTTGTTCTTGGTTATCATCACTTGCCCTAAATTCCAAAACTACCAAACAACGGATGATGACCCTTTTCGAAGGACTAGCGCCTGGCCTTCTGCTCCTGATAATTGATTTACCTTTCACACGACACCGTGATGGCTACTCTCTGTCTCTACTCTTCTAAGAAATACCGGAACTGGCTGCAGACAAAACGTTTGTTCTGGCTACCGCTGCAGGGTGTGTGCATGACAACTCCCATCTTGTTCTCCCTCTGGTGGTTAGCGAATGTTAGTCGAAAAAGCGCTTGATTGGATATGTAGCAAAGCACGCATTTTAAATGTCAATATCGCTGACGATCATGCAATTCGATTAATTGTGCAGCCCTAGTTGTCGTGGCTCCCATTGTCACTCTGAGGTCTGTTGAAGCAGAGGGAAAAAAAAAAAAATTGTTGCATTTCAGGTGGTTTGCTGGACTTAGAGTGTTAAATTCTGGGGTATAGGTTGCCATGTGCCAAGTTCACAATATATTCTCCTACAGCCAGGGCAGTTGGGGGGAACCTCACCAGGCAGTATATAGTCTCCCGCGACAATGTGCCTACAGCGAATGACCACACCACGGGGGTGCATGGTGCGCATCACAGTTTCACAGGTAGCATATTCTCCTGAAGGCATGCGCCATGGAGAATGGCCCCACCGCGGCGGTGAATGGCGCACATAATCAGTTTCACAAGGTAGCATATTCTCCTGCAGGCATGCGCCTATGGCGATTAGCTACACCGCAGTGGCGTGGAACACATAACAGGCTCACTAGGTAGCATATTCTCCAGCAGGCATGCGCCTATGGAGAATAGCCACACCGCAGTGGCGTGGAACACATAACAGGCTCACTAGGTAGCATATTCTCCAGCAGGCATGCGCCTATGGAGAATAGCCACACCGCAGTGGCGTGGAACACATAACAGGCTCACTAGGTAGCATATTTTCCAGCAAGCATGCGCCTATGGAGAATAGCCACACCGCAGTGGCGTGGAACACATAACAGGCTCACTAGGTAGCATATTCTCCAGCAGGCATGCGCCTATGGAGAATAGCCACACCGCAGTGGCGTGGAACACATAACAGGCTCACTGGGTAGCATATTTTCCAGCAGGCATGCGCCTATGGAGAATGGCCACACCGCGGCGTTGAATGGCGCACACATAACAGATACCGATTCATCCGTCAGGCTCCAAATCTGTGCAGTGTTGGGGGGTTACAGTATTAGCTCATCACTCCCATCATTCCTGTGTTAGCATATGGGGAGTGATTAAGTTGGAGCCTAGACGCCAAACACAAACATGTTCTACTGTGAATAATAAATATCGTAATAAATAAGATAAATAATCAAACGTGAGTTGTCGGACTGAAATGGAGCGAAGCCAGCGAGCTAGCTCTGGCAGACAACTCGAGCTGCGCTGCTTCAGTCATGTGCCATACATCAGGTGACATAAATCATGTGACATATATCAGGTGACATACTTCACTTGCCACAATAAGCCACAGCACTCATCCACCGCATTAGGCGGTCTGTTTAAGCAGAGGGAAATCCCATCTGTCCAACCATACCCGAGCGTCTTGACCCCATGGTATTCATCCAATTCCTACAGAGCAGTGAATAGATCAAGAACCAATAACCTTATCATGTGTCAATGCTGCTACAATAGAAAAGCTATGAATCCTCAATGATGACAGTCTTACCTAACATTTACCTTGGCTTTATATTTCCTTATTACTGAATTGTTGTCAAGGTGAGTCAGAGTATACGATAACGGAAGCAGTCTAATAGGAAATCTGACAAGGACGCTTATTTAATCCTCTACATGACCTTATCCTCTCTAGTCTTAGAAGAACACATGTTCACAACAAGTCTGATAGATCTTGTCGAGACTTCTGAATTATCATTGTTAAGAATAATACTGCTTTCTGTTCTTTCTCCTCTATGATCAAACGCTTGCATCCCTCTTCAACCAATCAATGGTCGAAAATGCATGACGAGATCTCCTCAAAGCTTCGCCATCCCTGCCAGAGCTGAGGCCTAACACCTGGATGCTGTCCCCGCACTCACTAAGATGTGGCACCGCTAGGACTGCAACACTCCATCATCAATGCTACTCATGCTATGTTGGACACCACAAGAAGGAATATTGACTCTCAAACATCATCTGCAGCCTTGATATTTTAATATGTAATCTCCGCTGCATAAATCCTTTGTTGCATGTCAAATCTCGGGATCCATCACGTCTCTGCGTCCGGGGTAGTCACAGGCATGTTTCGGCGCGCCTTCATCCCCTCAAATGGTGACGATACAATGCGAACAATGCCAAGGGATTCATTGCACCCTTGCCGTGGCATACATCTGTTCCTGTCCATCCTGGGAGAGGGATCCCTCACATGTGGCTCTCTCTGAGGTTTCTACATTTTCCCCTGTTTATGGGGGTTTTTTGGTAGTTTTTCCTTACTCTTGTCGAGGGTTAAGGACAGGATGTCGCATTTGTTAAGCCCGATGAAACGAATCATGTTTTGAATATTGGCGATACAAACAAAACATGTGAGTGAATAAGTTGTATGTGCTTTGCAGACTGATTATTTTATTGCATTTCAGATGGTTTGCTGGGCTTAAAGGGGAAATTCCGGTGCATATGTTGCCATGTGCCAAGTTCACTATATTCCCGTATAGGGAACCTCACCAGGTAGTATATTCCCCCGCAGACAATTTGGCTACAGCGAATGACTACACCGCGGCGGTGAATGGCTCACATAACAGGTTCACTAGTTAGCATATTCTCCTGCAGGCTAATGCCCCTACGGAGAATGGCCACACCGCAGCGGTGAATGGCGCACACATAGCAGATACCGATCCGTACGTCAGGCTCCGACTATGTGCAGTTTTGGGGGGTTACAAGTATTTGCTCATCACTCCCATCATTCCTGTGTAATCATATGGGGGAGTGATTAAGTTGGAGCCTAGACGCCAAACACTAAATCTGTTGTAATAAATATATTACATGATCACACGTGAGTTGTCTGACAGAAATATGGCGACGCCTGCGAGCTAGTTCTGGCAGGCAACTCGAGCTGCGCTGCGCCAATCACGTGACATACATCATGTGACATACATCATGTGATATACCTCAATCTCCACAACCATCTATAAATACACACCCACCTTATCAGGTGGTCTATTTAACCAGAGAGACATTTCCCATCAACCCCTCTTGCTCGCACTGCTGCTGCAGTATGGCTACCTGTTGCTACAGTCCCTCCACCACCCCAGCATCCACCTGTAGGCCCAGCATCCACCTGTAGGCTCCAACGGGGGGTTACAAGTATTTGCTCATCACTCCCATCATTCCTGTGTAATCATATGGGGGAGTGATTAAGTTGGAGCCTAGACGCCAAACACGAAATCTGTTGTAATAAATATATTACATGATCAAACGTGAGTTGTCTGATAGAACTAGGAATCAGACAGTAAATTCTTATAATTCTTATAATTGTGTTTCTGTTGCTTTAACTCCTGAGATAATTCAGACATTGTAAATGCTTCACAGGTCAAATATCCACCACACTGTTCTTTCCAAGTGGAGTCTTATGAGCTGCGTGGACGTCACTGGACTCTAGTCCACTCCCCCACTATTGACTGAGGATGTCCTGTTGGATGTGTGTGTGTGTGTGTGTGTGTGTGTGTGTGTGTGTGTGTGTGTTTGTGTGTGTGTGTGTGTGTGTGTGTGTGTGTGTGTGTTTGTGTGTGTGTGTGTTTGTGTGTGTGTGTGTGTGTGTGTGTTTGTGTGTCTATGAGAAATGGGAGGGTAGGAACTCCAGCCTGCTTGATTGCTCAGATAGTCGTCCACATCAGAGCTTCAGAGGAGTCCTCTTGCTTCCACAAGCTTGGAACATTAACAACCCTCCAGACGACGAAGAGGCCTCGGGCAGAACCTGCTCCTCTTCATCTTTCAGTACGCTTAACAAGGTACGGTAAAATCCAAGTTCTTTATTTCTCAAGTTTTTAGAATCTGTTTCTACCTTTAACACGGGAACAAAAGGGAAGTGCGTCTGCTGGCAGATCCTCGGGAGCTCGACCACATCAGAGGAGATTCGACTTGGTCCTTTTGATTATTTGACTGTTTTTAATTCATCATATCGGAGTGAGACACATTCTCTAGTGTCACAGATGCTGATCTCCGTCACGACATTCATAGAATCATTTCCTGTTTGGCAATTAGTCAACAAAGTAAAAGCACTGAAGTTAGTTCTCTCGCTGCAGTGCTTTGGATCTGGCTGAATTACTGATCTTTCAGGAATCTGAAATGGTCAACATGTGACTTGTGTTTAAAAAACACCAGTTCACCTGTGAACAGTAATAGAGATTATAATAGATCTTCACTGCAGATAAACCAGTTGGGATGAACACAAAGTTTTCTAGCTTCACTCTGCACCGTAGACAAACGATAAAAAGTGACAGAAGATCGTAGAAGAGTTTGAGGACGAGGAATAAATCTGAAGAATCATCGACACAGGACGAGAGAAACACAACATTACAAACAAGCAGGTTTACTTTGTGAAACGTTCGCTGTAGGTTGTGAGATAACTTTTAATAACCTGTTGGGGTTTTAGTTTTTCTACCTCTGTGACAGTTCAGCCGAGCAGGTCTGCCTCCTCCTCCTCCTCCTCACCCTCCTCCTCCCCCTCCTCCTCCTCCCCCTCCTCCTCCTCCTCCTCCCCCTCCTCCTCCTCCTCCCCCTCCTCCTCCTCCTCCTCCTCGATTAACCCACAAAGAAAAATCTAGACTCCAGATATCACTCACTTTTCCTCTTTTCTTGCTTCTCGCTCCAGACCATGGCCGACGAGCACAACCACTCAGCCTACATTAACGGCACGCCGTGGTTCGTCTATGTGTGCACCATCGAGCTGGACGTGGACTACAGGCGCATCGCCCTCTTCCTGCTCTACCTCTTCATCTTTATGGTGGGCCTGCTGGAGAATGTGCTGGTCGTGTGGGTGAACTGGAGCAGGCGCCACTCCGCCAACGGGGTTCTCTTCTGCGTCATCAACGTGAGCCTGTCGGACCTGATGGTGATTGGGATCCTGCCCTTCTACCTCATGGAGGTGACCATGGGCGAGGTTTGGGTGTGGGGCCACTTCCTCTGCAAGGTCACCAACCTCATCTTCATGGTCAACTTCTACAGCAGCTCCCTCTTCCTGGCCTGCATGACCTTGGAGCGCTACTTGTCCCTGACCAGACCCTCGTCTCCAGCCCTCTTCCCTGTGGTGGGCCGGCGGCGCTGGTTGCTCTGCGGAGGCCTGTGGCTCTTCTCTTTTTTCCTGGCCCTGTTTGAGAACGTCCATGTGGACCTTCTGGAGTTCGACGAGCCGGGTTGCTACATGATGCCCGAGCACAACTTCCAGGAGTGGTTTATTTGCGTACACTACCTGAACTTGATCTTCCAGTTCATAGGTCCTGCGGCCGTCATCATCACCTGCAACGTGCTGATCGCTCGAGCGGTCAAGGCGACTCCGGATGTGCAGGGCCGGCGGGACGTGTGGCTGGTGCACGTGTACTCCCTGGTCTTCGTCATGTGCTGGCTGCCCTACCACCTGGTGGTGTTCCTGACGGTCATTGACATCCTCAACCCCTACATCTTCAGCTGCAACACCATAGAGGTCCTTTACTTCTCCTACAGCGTGGTGCAGTGCCTGTCGCTTTTCCACTGCGTCGCCAACCCCATCCTCTACAACTTCCTCAGCCAGAGCTTCCGCAAAAACCTGATCAACACGGTGCTGAGCCACATACCCAAAGAGGTGGAGCAGGTTGGAGCAGGAAACCAGCCTGGTGCTCCTAACGGCGGCGGCGGCCCGGAGAGGCAGCGCAAGTTGAGTAACGTCAGCACAAGCCAGTCTGACGTGGGATCATAAGAGAGAAGCTGAGGATCGAGTCAAGAACTAAACCCAGTCTCTGAAAACTAGAGTTCACTTTCCTTTCGTTATCCACTTCCTGTTTTTTTAATCATGTACCTGATCAGTTTAAAAAAAGAGGGAAGCAGGAAATGTTTTCTCAAAGCTGCTCATCTCCCACAGGAAAACATGGCGGCCTCTTAAATGTGGTGGCAGCATGAATGTGTGTAAACACCAGATGAACTGACCGGTTTCACATGGAGGATAAATTAAAGCATTTGTTGTTGTACTGTTGTTTTCTTTAAGTTCTGTTCAAATGCAATAAAACTCCCTTCAACACTGTTTGAATCCATCTGAGCTGGAAAAGCTGAGCAGCATCTTCAGGGTTTCTGCAGGTTCAGGTTCAATTTAAGGTTTGTTAAGATCTTTGTGAAGTACGACAGAAACTTAGTTAGCTAAGTTGAAGGACAAGGAGTTCCTGACAGTGTAGAGGTTGGGCAAAATTCACTTATGCAACATTAATTAAGCAAACCTTTGTGAAAGAAAAACATTTATTATGAATATAATAAAGTATAAAAACTAGGGCTGTGAAATGATTAAAATTTTTAATCAAATTAATCACAGGTTTCTATGGATTAATCATGATTAATCACATTACCGATTTTTTCGGAATATTTTTGTGAAAACAAGATTTATGACATTTAACTTTTCTTTTGTGCTGCAACTCAGCAGTTCTTCAGCAGTTATCATTGCTTTTCCATATGGAACATTAATATAATCTTCATCCTAAACAGAATTCGGGTTCCTTAGCCATTGTGTGGTTGAATAAAACTTTTTTTTTTTAAATCAAACAGAAATTATTTGAGCTTCTTAGCCATAGGATGGTTGACATTTTTTATATTTTTTGTCACACAACCATTAACCACACCGTGATACAATCTAATGCCTCTAAAGGCCCTCTTAGCTACTCGGTCTTTAGCCAGTTGGTGAGGCAAACTAACTTGTTCAAATTCTCTGACAGTAAAGCTGACCGCTTCTTTTGCACAATGTGTCCGGCGAGTGACGCCGGGTTCACACCGGACGCGGAAGCGACGCCGAAGCGTGGCGTAAGCGCTAATCCCTGGCGCGCCGGCGCTTGGCTGGTCGCGGAAAAAATAGACTCAACGCCGAAACGATCGCTTCACGGCGCTAGGCAGCCGCGGCACAACGCTACGCTTCAGCCTCCGGTGTGTTCAGCGCTGTGGTTTAACATGGGAGTGGGTGGGAGCCAGAGGATTGGCGCTGCGCTTATGCCTCGCTTCCGCGTCGCTTCCGCGTCCGGTGTGAACCCGGCGTCACTCGCCGGACACATTGTGCAAAAGAAGCGGCGACTAGTGCAGAGGCGGCGGAATTGGAAGGTCCTTCTGCGCATGCGTTAAATGCGTTAAAAAAAAAAAACGAATTAATCGGGTAATTTAATCATAACGCGTTAACGCGTTATTTTTCACAGCTCTAATAAAAACACAAATTACTAGCAACGTGCTAACTTAATAAAGATATGTATGTGAGTGTGTGTGTCTATGTTAATCAGGGTGCTCTTAAAATGGCGACTGGCCAAAAGGTCACACCTTCCTCAGCATGCTTTCAAAATGGTCGCTGACCACCTTTAAGGTAACAGCCCCCCCCCCCCCCCCCCCCCCTTCTTCTGAAGTTGTTTGACGACCGGTAGCGGGGGAAGATTTTAACTAGGTGAAGAGATATGCGTTTGTCTGTGTGGATGCTAAGCTAGACAAAGAGTGTAGACCGAAATGCAAAGAGAGAGCGTGATGAGCATTACAAACTAACCTTACTTTCGAATAACTTATAACCCAAAATATCACAACACGTATCAGACTCATAAACATCACACAGTATCGAATAAACAGTCTTGCTTAACCTCGTATAATTATTAAGACCAGTTGTGTTACCCATCCGAGGAAAAGGGAAAAGGAAGTTGCAGTTCAGTGAAGTCTTCTGGTTGGTCGTATGGTTTCTGCCTTCGTGGTTCTGTTGAGCTGTGCAGCTCAGTTGCTGGTTGAAGTTCCCCTGCAGGACATCGAGTCGCTGCTAGGAGTTTGGTAGAGCTTGGTTCGACAGGAGGTTTCCTTGATGAGATGAGCTGGAAGCTGCACCCTTGCGCTGCTCTCGTTGGATGGGAAGAGAAGATGTGAGCTGGAGCAGCCAGGGTTCACCCAACGGCGTTGCAGGAAGAGAGGCTGGCAGCCTTCCTCCTTGGAAGGATTGTGGAAAGAGAGCAAATCGGCGAGACCTGGCCTTATATTGGCCCGGTGACCTCACAGGTCATGGAGCTAGAGTGACCAATTGGAATTGACCCTGGTGTCTTTTTCACATCTCTGGGTGAAGTTGTCCGGAACAAAAGGACATGCATCATCCCGGGAGACTGAGTTCGGGAGGCTTTCTCAGAGTAGGCAGTGGTTAGGCAGTGGTTTCATAAAGCAGAGGACACCGGTTCAACAGAGGGGGTTCAGAGGACGGAGCAGAGGCGGCCCCGCCCCCCTGCTACAGGTGTGGACAGAAGGGACATCGGGAGAGGGAGTGTCCGGAGGAACGAGGTGCAGCTGCTCAGGTGGATTGGAGGAGGGGGGCCGGGAGGGAGCGTTGGGAACTCACACAGTATCACACCCACACCACACACACAGGAAGGTGACACACCACATGTCACTGACCCACACATACACAGTACATGCGAGAGGACTCTGCATTGGACATCAAATGTTCATATGTGTCCTGATATCACATATGAAAAACAAGGGTTGACAGACGAACGCAGAAAGGATGAACCTGTGATCACACATTTATGCTGTGACACAGATCAGTGTGTGTGTTTATCAGCTGATCAGAGAACAGTCTGAAATGTGTCAGGTCCGAGACTCCAGCGCACATCTCACTTGATAAAGGTTAGAAACTAGAATGGAAAGACAAAGGTCTCTTTGCTAAAAATAAAAAAAATGCTTCAGATTGGAAAAATACTAAGGATGCATCCATACTATATCCCCCCCCCCCCCCAACTGCCTGCATAAAAAAAGTGTTTTTTCTGTTACAGCGCAGAGAACGGTTCATCTGGTGCCTTCAATGCCGTCGACTAATCATTTTTTATCTCAAATAGATAAATCTCCGCCCTACAGGAAATCCCTAAGACACTGTGCGCTCAAGGCAAACATGACGTTGGCTTAATAAAAGCTGCTGAACCTGTAGTTATTAACGCCTTAACCCGACTACCGGCCCTCCCAACAGCAATATCCATTTCAAACTGAAGCCATTAAAACCATTACTCCAGTTTTTGAATCAGGACGAAAAGGAGGAGTCATCATTCCCTGTCATCACTCACCAGTACGCACTCCTGTGTTTCACGTGAAAAATCTAAATTGCAATTTGTTCGACAAAAGTAACTTTTCTGGGTCATGTGATCACAGCAGGGGTCAAATCCCTCTCACACAAACATAATGAGACTCGACCGACGCAGAACAAAGACTCGACTGAGACCGAGCTCCTCTGAGTTCCATACGAGCAAAGAGAAACACTCAGATCGTGGAAATGAAGATGAAGAGAGCAGAACTTCCCCCAGTGGGTGAGAACATCCATGTCTGTTTCTACCTGATACAAATCCCTCCTGCTTCCCATGATTCCTGTCACAAGTGTGATTTATAGTAATCAGAAAGTGAATTCTTATAATTGTGATATTTGTGTTTCTGTTGCTTTAACTCAAAAGATAATTCATATCTAAACGCTTCACAGGTCAAATATCCACCACACTGTTCTTTCCAAGTGGAGTCTTTTGAGCTGTGTGGACGTCACTGGACTCTAGTCCACTCCCCCACTACTGACTGAGGATGTCCTGTTGGATGTGTGTGTGTGTGTGTGTGTGTGTGTGCGTGCGTGTGTGTGTGTGTGTGTGTGTGTGTGTGTGTGTGTGTGTGTGTGTGTGTGTGTGTGTGTGTGTGTGTGTGTGTTTGTGTGTCTATGAGAAATGGGAGGGTAGGAACTCCAGGCTGCTTGATTGCTCAGATAGTAATCCACATCAGAGCTTCAGAGGAGTCCTCTTGCTTCCACAAGCTTGGAACATTAAAAACCCTCCAGACGACGAAGAGGCCTCGGGCAGAACCTGCTCCTCTTCATCTTTCAGTACGCTTAACAAGGTACGGTAAAATCCAAGTTCTTTATTTCTCAAGGTTTTAGAATCTGTTTCTACCTTTAACACGGGAACAAAAGGGAAGTGCGTCTGCTGGCAGATCCTCGGGAGCTCGACCACATCAGAGGAGATTCGACTTGGTCCTTTTGATTATTTGACTGTTTTTAATTCATCATATCGGAGTGAGACACATTCTCTAGTCTCACAGATGCTGATCTCCGTCACGACATTCATAGAATCATTTCCTGTTTGGCAATTAGTCAACGAAGTAAAAGCACTGAAGTTAGTTCTGTGCTGCAGTGCTTTGGATCTGGGTGAAATACTGATCTTTTATTTTGTAATATTTTGTTGTGGACTTGGGTCAGAGGACTCTGAAATAGTCAACAAGTGACCAGTTCACCCGTGAACAGTAACAGAGATTATAATAGATCTTCACTGCAGATAAACCAGGTGGGATGAACAAAAAGTTTCTAGCTTCACTCTGCACCGTAGACAAACGGTAAAAAGTGACAGAAGAGTAATATTAGAGTTTGAGGACGAGAGGCTAACGACGAGGAATAAATCTGAAGAATCATCGACACAGGGCGAGAGACACACAACCTTACAAACAAGCAGGTTTACTTTGTGAAACGTTCGCTGTAGGTTGTGAGATAACTTTTAATAACCTGTTGTGGTTTTAGTTTTTCTACCTCTGTGACAGTTCAGCCGAGCAGGTCTGCCTCCTCCTCCTCCTCCTCCTCCTCGATTAAGCCACAAAGAAAAGTCTTAACACTTTTCCTCTTTTCTTGCTTCTCGCTCCAGACCATGGCCGACGAGCACAACCACTCAGGCTACATTAACGGCACGCCGTGGTTCGTCTCCGAGTGCACCATCGAGCTGGACGTGGACTACAGGCGCATCGCCCTCTTCCTGCTCTACCTCTTCATCTTTATGGTGGGCCTGCTGGAGAATGTGCTGGTCGTGTGGGTGAACTGGAGCAGGCGCCACTCCGCCAACGGGGTTCTCTTCTGCGTCATCAACGTGAGCCTGTCGGACCTGATGGTGATTGGGATCCTGCCTTTCTACCTCATGGAGGTGACCATGGGCGAGGTTTGGGTGTGGGGCCGCTTCCTCTGCAAGGTCACCAACCTCATCTTCGTGGTCAACTTCTACAGCAGCTCCCTCTTCCTGGCCTGCATGACCTTGGAGCGCTACCTGTCCCTGACCAGACCCTCGTCTCCAGCCCTCTTCCCTGTGGTGGGCCGGCGGCGCTGGTTGCTCTGCGGAGGCCTGTGGCTCTTCTCTTTTGTTCTGGCCCTGTTTGAGAACGTCCATGTGGACCTTCTGGAGTGGGACGAGCCGGGTTGCTACTTGATTCCCGAGCACAACTACGACGAGTGGTTTGTTTGCTTACACTACCTGAACTTGATCTTCCAGTTCATAGGTCCCGCGGCCGTCATCATCACCTGCAACGTGCTGATCGCTCGAGCAGTCAAGGCGACTCCGGATGTGCAGGGCCGGCGGGACGTGTGGCTGGTGCACGTGTACTCCCTGGTCTTCGTTATGTGCTGGCTGCCCTACAACTTGGTGGTGTTCCTGATGGTCATTGACATCCTCAACCCCTACATCTTCAGCTGCAACACCATAGAGGGCCTCTACTTCTCCTACAGCGTGGTGCAGTGCCTGTCGCTTTTCCACTGCGTCGCCAACCCCATCCTCTACAACTTCCTCAGCCAGAGCTTCCGCAAAAACCTGATCAACACGGTGCTGAGCCACATACCCAAAGAGGTGGAGCAGGTTGGAGCAGGAAACCAGCCTGGTGCTCCTAACGGCGGCGGCGGCCCGGAGAGGCAGCGCAAGTTGAGTAACGTCAGCACAAGCCAGTCTGACGTGGGATCATAAGAGAGAAGCTGAGGATCGAGTCAAGAACTAAACCCAGTCTCTGAAAACTAGAGTTCACTTTCCTTTCGTTATCCACTTCCTGTTTTTTTAATCATGTACCTGATCAGTTTAAAAAAAGAGGGAAGCAGGAAATGTTTTCTCAAAGCTGCTCATCTCCCACAGGAAAACATGGCGGCCTCTTAAATGTGGTGGCAGCATGAATGTGTGTAAACACCAGATGAACGGGCCGGTGTCACATGGAGGATAAATTAAAGCATTTGTTGTTGTACTGTTGTTTTCTTTAAGTTCTGTTCAAATGCAATAAAACTCCCTTCAACACTGTTTGTATCCATCTGAGCTGGAAAAGCTGAGCAGCATCTTCAGGGTTTCTGCAGGTTCAGGTTCAATTTAAGGTTTTTTAAGATCTTTGTGAGTATGACAGAAACTTAGTTAGTTAAGTTGAAGGACAAGGAGTTCCTGACAGTGTAGAGGTTGGGCAAAATTCACTTATGCAACATTAATTAAGCAAACCTTTGTGAAAGAAAAACATTTATTATGAATATAATAAAGTATAAAAACACAAATTACTAGCAACGTGCTAACTTAATAAAGATATGTATGTGAGTGTGTGTGTCTATGTTAATCAGGGTGCTCTTAAAATGGCGACTGGCCAAAATGTCACACCTTCCTCAGCATGCTTTCAAAATGGTCGCTGACCACCTTTAAGGTAACAGCCCCCCCCCCCCCCCCCCCTTCTTCTGAAGTTGTTTGACGACCGGTAGCGGGGGAAGATTTTAACTAGGTGAAGAGATATGCGTTTGTCTGTGTGGATGCTAAGTTAGACAAAGAGTGTAGACTGAAATGCAAAGAGAGAGCGTGATAAGCATTACAAACTAACCCCACTTTCGAAAAACTTATAACCCAAAATATCACAACACGTATCAGACTCATAAACATCACACAGTATCGAATAAACAGTCTTGCTTAGCCTAGCATAATTATTAAGCCCAGTTGTGTTACCCATCCGAGGAAAAGGGAAAAGAAAGTTTCAGTTCAGTGAAGTCTTCTGGTTGGTCGTATGGATTCTGCCTTCGTGGTTTTGTTGAGCTGTGCAGCTCAGTTGCTGGTTGAAGTTCCCCTGCAGGACATCGAGTCGCTGCTAGGACTTTGGTAGAGCTTGGGTTCGACAGGAGGTTTCCTTGATGAGATGAGCTGGAAGCTGCACCCTTGCGCTGCTTTCGTTGGATGGGAAGAGAAGATGTGAGCTGGAGCAGCCAGGGTTCACCCAACGGCGTTGCAGGAAGAGAGGATGGCAGCCTTCCTCCTTGGAAGGATTGTGGAAAGAGAGCAAATCGGGGGAGACCTGGCCTTATATTGGCCCGGTGACCTCACAGGTCATGGAGCTAGAGTGACCAATTGGAATTGACCCTGGTGTCTTTTTCACATCTCTGGGTGAAGTTGTCCGGAACAAAAGGACATGCATCATCCCGGGAGACTGAGTTTGGGAGGCTTTCTCAGAGTAGGCAGTGGTTTCATAAAAAACATGTCCCAACACAAATGTGTGAAAACACGAGAACAGCAGCAACCTCCTGTACCCCGCAGTTCAGCCGAAATCCACCTGTTACGCTTGTGCTGCCCCCATGCCGATGCTTGAGGCGGCCGGACAAGGTGGTGTGATGATGTTCTCTGTCCTTGATAAGAAGCCGACAGCGAAGCAAAACTGACTGAAGTTCAATGACGTGCTCTGCATGTTGAAGAAAACTACAAGGCCCGACAAAGACCAAAAGACCTGACCATGAACCAGACACTTCAAGACTCACAGACATCCTCCACCATGCACCATCACCCAACAACTAGCAGAGGACACCGGTTCAACAGAGGGGGCTCAGAGGACGGAGCAGAGGCGGCCCCGCCCCCCTGCTACAGATGTGGACAGAAGGGACATCGGGAGAGGGAGTGTCCGGAGGAACGAGGTGCAGCTGCTCAGGTGGATTGGAGGAGGGGGGCCGGGAGGGAGCGTTGGGAACTCACACAGTATCACACCCACACCACACACACAGGAAGGTGACACACCACATGTCACTGACCCACACATACACAGTACATGCGAGAGGACTCTGCATTGGACATCAAATGTTCATATGTGTCCTGATATCACATATGAAAAACAAGGGTTGACAGACGAACGCAGAAAGGATGAACCTGTGATCACACATTTGTGCTGTGACACAGATCAGTGTGTGTGTTTATCAGCTGATCAGAGAACAGTCTGAAATGTGTCAGGACTTGATAAAGGTTAGAAACTAGAATGGAAAGACAAAGGTGTCTTTGCTAAAAATAAAAAAAATGCTTCAGATTGGAAAAATACTAAGGATGCATCCATACTATACTCCCCCCCCCCCCCCCCAACTGCCTGCATAAAAAAAGTGTTTTTTCTGTTACAGCGCAGAGAACGGTTCATCTGGTGCCTTCAATGCCGTCGACTAATCATTTTTTATCTCAAATAGATAAATCTCCGCCCTACAGGAAACCCCTAAGACACTGTGCGCTCAAGGCAAACATGACGTTGGCTTAATAAAAGCTGCTGAACCTGTAGTTATTAACGTCTTAACCCGACTACCGGCCCTCCCAACAGCAATATCCATTACAAACTGAAGCCATTAAAACCATTACTCCAGTTTTTGAATCAGGACGAAAAGCAGGAGTCATCATTCCCTGTCATCACTCACCAGTACGCACTCCTGTGTTTCACGAGAAAAATCTAAATTGCAATTTGTTCGACAAAAGTAACTTTTCTGGGTCATGTGATCACAGCAGGGGGCAAATCCCTCTCACACAAACATAATGAGACTCGACCGACGCAGAACAAAGACTCGACTGAGACCGAGCTCCTCTGAGTTCCATACGAGCAAAGAGAAACACGCAGATCGTGTAAATGATGATGGAGAGAGCAGCACTTTAAGGTGGCCCTGAGAGCTCAATGAACAGCAACTTAAGAAAACACATGCAAGTTGACAAAACACAAGCAAAGTAAGAAAACATCTTCATCTAGTTCACAACACAACACATTACAGAAATGCGCAGCAAATAGACAAACGCGCTGCAGATAGACAAACGCGCTGCAGATAGACAAACGCGCTGCAAATAGAGAAGAAACGACAACGGAAGTGTTTCCAGAGGACAGCTAAGAGGGATGGACACTGCTGCCACAGCAGACACAAAAACGTCCAATACACCATACAAATTCGGTTCCACACAGGGGTCGGCCACGCGCGGCTCTGGAGCCGCAGGCGGCTCTTCAGCCCCTCTGCAGTGGCTGTACAGTACAGTGTTGTGCATATGTTTCACGAACGCTGAACTTAACGAGTCAGTTTTCATATTATTAACGTGAACGTAATGATGAACGTGAGTGAACGTCACGTTCATTTTTTAAATCATCATCGTATCAGGCCATCATGAAATACCAGGAGCGGGCGAGTGTGTGTGTGTGTTTGTGTGTGTGCGTGTGCCTGTGTGTGTGTCCCGGCGCTCCGACCCCGCCCACTCACTCGGAGAGAGCCACAGTGAGCTCTGAGCTCTGAATATGGTCCGATCTAGAGACATGTCGTCTTCTCCTGTTAAACTGAATAAACAGCGCTAACAAGCAAGCCCCTGTTTGTGAGGCAATGTATTGTCCATAGTGTGAAGGGGTAGGAAACCTTTACTGTCGAAAGAGACATTTTGCCCCCACTCCTGAGCGAGGTGGCGGGGTCGGGGACTCGGTGCGCTCGCTACTCTCACACACACACACACACACACACACACACACACAGAGGGGCTGAACAGCCGCATTCGGCTCCAGAGCCGCGGGTGGCACCGAAGTTGTATGGTGTATTGGACGTTTTTGTGTCTGCTGTGGCAGCAGTGTCCATCACTCTTAGCTGTCCTCTGGAAACACTTCCGTTGTCGTTTCTTCTCTATTTGCAGCGCGTTTCTCTATTTGCAGCGCGTTTCACTATTTGCAGCGCGTTTGTCAATTTGCAGCGCGTTTGTCTATTTGCAGCGCGTTTGTCTATTTGCTGCGCGTTTCTGTAATGTGTTGTGTTGTGTTGTGAACTTGATGAAGATGTTTTCTTACTTTGCTTGTGTTTTGTCAACTTGCATGTGTTTTCTTAACTTGCCTGTGTTTTCTTAAGTTGCTGTGCGTTGAGCTCTCAGAGCCACCGTAGCACTTCCCCCAGTGGGTGAGGACATCCATGTCTGTTTCTACCTGAGACAAATCCCTCCTGCTTCCCATGATTCCTGTTACAAGTGTGATTTCTAGGAATCAGACAGTAAATTCTTATAATTCTTATAATTGTGTTTCTGTTGCTTTAACTCCTGAGATAATTCAGACATTGTAAATGCTTCACAGGTCAAATATCCACCACACTGTTCTTTCCAAGTGGAGTCTTTTGAGCTGTGTGGACGTCACTGGACTCTAGTCCACTCCCCCACTATTGACTGAGGATGTCCTGTTGGATGTGTGTGTGTGTGTGTGTGTGTGTGTGTGTGTGTGTGTATGTGTGTGTGTGTGTGTGTGTGTGTGTGTGTCTATGAGAAATGGGAGGGTAGGAACTCCAGGCTGCTTGATTGCTCAGATAGTCGTCTACATCAGAGCTTCAGAGGAGTCCTCTTGCTTCCACAAGCTTCGAACATTAAAAACCCTCCAGACGACGAAGAGGCCTCGGGCAGAACCTGCTCCTCTTCATCTTTCAGTACGCTTAACAAGGTACGGTTAAATCCAAGTTCTTTATTTCTCAAGGTTTTAGAATCTGTTTCTACCTTTAACACAGGAACAAAAGGGAAGTGCGTCTGCTGGCAGATCCTCGGGAGCTCGACCACATCAGAGGAGATTCGACTTGGTCCTTTTGATTATTTGACTGTTTTTAATTCATCATATCGGAGTGAGACACATTCTCTAGTCTCACAGATGCTGATCTCCGTCACGACATTCATAGAATCATTTCCTGTTTGGCAATTAGTCAACAAAGTAAAAGCACTGAAGTTAGTTCTCTCGCTGCAGTGCTTTGGATCTGGCTGAATTACTGATCTTTCAGGAATCTGAAATGGTCAACATGTGACTTGTGTTTAAAAAACACCAGTTCACCTGTGAACAGTAATAGAGATTATAATAGATCTTCACTGCAGATAAACCAGTTGGGATGAACACAAAGTTTTCTAGCTTCACTCTGCACCGTAGACAAACGATAAAAAGTGACAGAAGATCGTAGAAGAGTTTGAGGACGAGGAATAAATCTGAAGAATCATCGACACAGGACGAGAGAAACACAACATTACAAACAAGCAGGTTTACTTTGTGAAACGTTCGCTGTAGGTTGTGAGATAACTTTTAATAACCTGTTGGGGTTTTAGTTTTTCTACCTCTGTGACAGTTCAGCCGAGCAGGTCTGCCTCCTCCTCCTCCTCCTCACCCTCCTCCTCCCCCTCCTCCTCCTCCCCCTCCTCCTCCTCCTCCTCCCCCTCCTCCTCCTCCTCCCCCTCCTCCTCCTCCTCCTCCTCGATTAACCCACAAAGAAAAATCTAGACTCCAGATATCACTCACTTTTCCTCTTTTCTTGCTTCTCGCTCCAGACCATGGCCGACGAGCACAACCACTCAGCCTACATTAACGGCACGCCGTGGTTCGTCTATGTGTGCACCATCGAGCTGGACGTGGACTACAGGCGCATCGCCCTCTTCCTGCTCTACCTCTTCATCTTTATGGTGGGCCTGCTGGAGAATGTGCTGGTCGTGTGGGTGAACTGGAGCAGGCGCCACTCCGCCAACGGGGTTCTCTTCTGCGTCATCAACGTGAGCCTGTCGGACCTGATGGTGATTGGGATCCTGCCCTTCTACCTCATGGAGGTGACCATGGGCGAGGTTTGGGTGTGGGGCCACTTCCTCTGCAAGGTCACCAACCTCATCTTCATGGTCAACTTCTACAGCAGCTCCCTCTTCCTGGCCTGCATGACCTTGGAGCGCTACTTGTCCCTGACCAGACCCTCGTCTCCAGCCCTCTTCCCTGTGGTGGGCCGGCGGCGCTGGTTGCTCTGCGGAGGCCTGTGGCTCTTCTCTTTTTTCCTGGCCCTGTTTGAGAACGTCCATGTGGACCTTCTGGAGTTCGACGAGCCGGGTTGCTACATGATGCCCGAGCACAACTTCCAGGAGTGGTTTATTTGCGTACACTACCTGAACTTGATCTTCCAGTTCATAGGTCCTGCGGCCGTCATCATCACCTGCAACGTGCTGATCGCTCGAGCGGTCAAGGCGACTCCGGATGTGCAGGGCCGGCGGGACGTGTGGCTGGTGCACGTGTACTCCCTGGTCTTCGTCATGTGCTGGCTGCCCTACCACCTGGTGGTGTTCCTGACGGTCATTGACATCCTCAACCCCTACATCTTCAGCTGCAACACCATAGAGGTCCTTTACTTCTCCTACAGCGTGGTGCAGTGCCTGTCGCTTTTCCACTGCGTCGCCAACCCCATCCTCTACAACTTCCTCAGCCAGAGCTTCCGCAAAAACCTGATCAACACGGTGCTGAGCCACATACCCAAAGAGGTGGAGCAGGTTGGAGCAGGAAACCAGCCTGGTGCTCCTAACGGCGGCGGCGGCCCGGAGAGGCAGCGCAAGTTGAGTAACGTCAGCACAAGCCAGTCTGACGTGGGATCATAAGAGAGAAGCTGAGGATCGAGTCAAGAACTAAACCCAGTCTCTGAAAACTAGAGTTCACTTTCCTTTCGTTATCCACTTCCTGTTTTTTTAATCATGTACCTGATCAGTTTAAAAAAAGAGGGAAGCAGGAAATGTTTTCTCAAAGCTGCTCATCTCCCACAGGAAAACATGGCGGCCTCTTAAATGTGGTGGCAGCATGAATGTGTGTAAACACCAGATGAACTGACCGGTTTCACATGGAGGATAAATTAAAGCATTTGTTGTTGTACTGTTGTTTTCTTTAAGTTCTGTTCAAATGCAATAAAACTCCCTTCAACACTGTTTGAATCCATCTGAGCTGGAAAAGCTGAGCAGCATCTTCAGGGTTTCTGCAGGTTCAGGTTCAATTTAAGGTTTGTTAAGATCTTTGTGAAGTACGACAGAAACTTAGTTAGCTAAGTTGAAGGACAAGGAGTTCCTGACAGTGTAGAGGTTGGGCAAAATTCACTTATGCAACATTAATTAAGCAAACCTTTGTGAAAGAAAAACATTTATTATGAATATAATAAAGTATAAAAACTAGGGCTGTGAAATGATTAAAATTTTTAATCAAATTAATCACAGGTTTCTATGGATTAATCATGATTAATCACATTACCGATTTTTTCGGAATATTTTTGTGAAAACAAGATTTATGACATTTAACTTTTCTTTTGTGCTGCAACTCAGCAGTTCTTCAGCAGTTATCATTGCTTTTCCATATGGAACATTAATATAATCTTCATCCTAAACAGAATTCGGGTTCCTTAGCCATTGTGTGGTTGAATAAAACTTTTTTTTTTTAAATCAAACAGAAATTATTTGAGCTTCTTAGCCATAGGATGGTTGACATTTTTTATATTTTTTGTCACACAACCATTAACCACACCGTGATACAATCTAATGCCTCTAAAGGCCCTCTTAGCTACTCGGTCTTTAGCCAGTTGGTGAGGCAAACTAACTTGTTCAAATTCTCTGACAGTAAAGCTGACCGCTTCTTTTGCACAATGTGTCCGGCGAGTGACGCCGGGTTCACACCGGACGCGGAAGCGACGCCGAAGCGTGGCGTAAGCGCTAATCCCTGGCGCGCCGGCGCTTGGCTGGTCGCGGAAAAAATAGACTCAACGCCGAAACGATCGCTTCACGGCGCTAGGCAGCCGCGGCACAACGCTACGCTTCAGCCTCCGGTGTGTTCAGCGCTGTGGTTTAACATGGGAGTGGGTGGGAGCCAGAGGATTGGCGCTGGACACATTGTGCAAAAGAAGCGGCGACTAGTGCAGAGGCGGCGGAATTGGAAGGTCCTTCTGCGCATGCGTTAAATGCGTTAAAAAAAAAAACAAATTAATCGGGTAATTTAATCATAACGCGTTAACGCGTTATTTTTCACAGCTCTAATAAAAACACAAATTACTAGCAACGTGCTAACTTAATAAAGATATGTATGTGAGTGTGTGTGTCTATGTTAATCAGGGTGCTCTTAAAATGGCGACTGGCCAAAAGGTCACACCTTCCTCAGCATGCTTTCAAAATGGTCGCTGACCACCTTTAAGGTAACAGCCCCCCCCCCCCCCCCCCCCTTCTTCTGAAGTTGTTTGACGACCGGTAGCGGGGGAAGATTTTAACTAGGTGAAGAGATATGCGTTTGTCTGTGTGGATGCTAAGCTAGACAAAGAGTGTAGACCGAAATGCAAAGAGAGAGCGTGATGAGCATTACAAACTAACCTTACTTTCGAATAACTTATAACCCAAAATATCACAACACGTATCAGACTCATAAACATCACACAGTATCGAATAAACAGTCTTGCTTAACCTCGTATAATTATTAAGACCAGTTGTGTTACCCATCCGAGGAAAAGGGAAAAGGAAGTTGCAGTTCAGTGAAGTCTTCTGGTTGGTCGTATGGTTTCTGCCTTCGTGGTTCTGTTGAGCTGTGCAGCTCAGTTGCTGGTTGAAGTTCCCCTGCAGGACATCGAGTCGCTGCTAGGAGTTTGGTAGAGCTTGGTTCGACAGGAGGTTTCCTTGATGAGATGAGCTGGAAGCTGCACCCTTGCGCTGCTCTCGTTGGATGGGAAGAGAAGATGTGAGCTGGAGCAGCCAGGGTTCACCCAACGGCGTTGCAGGAAGAGAGGCTGGCAGCCTTCCTCCTTGGAAGGATTGTGGAAAGAGAGCAAATCGGCGAGACCTGGCCTTATATTGGCCCGGTGACCTCACAGGTCATGGAGCTAGAGTGACCAATTGGAATTGACCCTGGTGTCTTTTTCACATCTCTGGGTGAAGTTGTCCGGAACAAAAGGACATGCATCATCCCGGGAGACTGAGTTCGGGAGGCTTTCTCAGAGTAGGCAGTGGTTAGGCAGTGGTTTCATAAAGCAGAGGACACCGGTTCAACAGAGGGGGTTCAGAGGACGGAGCAGAGGCGGCCCCGCCCCCCTGCTACAGGTGTGGACAGAAGGGACATCGGGAGAGGGAGTGTCCGGAGGAACGAGGTGCAGCTGCTCAGGTGGATTGGAGGAGGGGGGCCGGGAGGGAGCGTTGGGAACTCACACAGTATCACACCCACACCACACACACAGGAAGGTGACACACCACATGTCACTGACCCACACATACACAGTACATGCGAGAGGACTCTGCATTGGACATCAAATGTTCATATGTGTCCTGATATCACATATGAAAAACAAGGGTTGACAGACGAACGCAGAAAGGATGAACCTGTGATCACACATTTATGCTGTGACACAGATCAGTGTGTGTGTTTATCAGCTGATCAGAGAACAGTCTGAAATGTGTCAGGTCCGAGACTCCAGCGCACATCTCACTTGATAAAGGTTAGAAACTAGAATGGAAAGACAAAGGTCTCTTTGCTAAAAATAAAAAAAATGCTTCAGATTGGAAAAATACTAAGGATGCATCCATACTATATCCCCCCCCCCCCCCAACTGCCTGCATAAAAAAAGTGTTTTTTCTGTTACAGCGCAGAGAACGGTTCATCTGGTGCCTTCAATGCCGTCGACTAATCATTTTTTATCTCAAATAGATAAATCTCCGCCCTACAGGAAATCCCTAAGACACTGTGCGCTCAAGGCAAACATGACGTTGGCTTAATAAAAGCTGCTGAACCTGTAGTTATTAACGCCTTAACCCGACTACCGGCCCTCCCAACAGCAATATCCATTTCAAACTGAAGCCATTAAAACCATTACTCCAGTTTTTGAATCAGGACGAAAAGGAGGAGTCATCATTCCCTGTCATCACTCACCAGTACGCACTCCTGTGTTTCACGTGAAAAATCTAAATTGCAATTTGTTCGACAAAAGTAACTTTTCTGGGTCATGTGATCACAGCAGGGGTCAAATCCCTCTCACACAAACATAATGAGACTCGACCGACGCAGAACAAAGACTCGACTGAGACCGAGCTCCTCTGAGTTCCATACGAGCAAAGAGAAACACTCAGATCGTGGAAATGAAGATGAAGAGAGCAGAACTTCCCCCAGTGGGTGAGAACATCCATGTCTGTTTCTACCTGATACAAATCCCTCCTGCTTCCCATGATTCCTGTCACAAGTGTGATTTATAGTAATCAGAAAGTGAATTCTTATAATTGTGATATTTGTGTTTCTGTTGCTTTAACTCAAAAGATAATTCATATCTAAACGCTTCACAGGTCAAATATCCACCACACTGTTCTTTCCAAGTGGAGTCTTTTGAGCTGTGTGGACGTCACTGGACTCTAGTCCACTCCCCCACTACTGACTGAGGATGTCCTGTTGGATGTGTGTGTGTGTGTGTGTGTGTGTGTGCGTGCGTGTGTGTGTGTGTGTGTGTGTGTGTGTGTGTGTGTGTGTGTGTGTGTGTGTGTGTGTGTGTGTGTGTGTGTGTGTGTTTGTGTGTCTATGAGAAATGGGAGGGTAGGAACTCCAGGCTGCTTGATTGCTCAGATAGTAATCCACATCAGAGCTTCAGAGGAGTCCTCTTGCTTCCACAAGCTTCGAACATTAAAAACCCTCCAGACGACGAAGAGGCCTCGGGCAGAACCTGCTCCTCTTCATCTTTCAGTACGCTTAACAAGGTACGGTAAAATCCAAGTTCTTTATTTCTCAAGGTTTTAGAATCTGTTTCTACCTTTAACACGGGAACAAAAGGGAAGTGCGTCTGCTGGCAGATCCTCGGGAGCTCGACCACATCAGAGGAGATTCGACTTGGTCCTTTTGATTATTTGACTGTTTTTAATTCATCATATCGGAGTGAGACACATTCTCTAGTCTCACAGATGCTGATCTCCGTCACGACATTCATAGAATCATTTCCTGTTTGGCAATTAGTCAACGAAGTAAAAGCACTGAAGTTAGTTCTGTGCTGCAGTGCTTTGGATCTGGGTGAAATACTGATCTTTTATTTTGTAATATTTTGTTGTGGACTTGGGTCAGAGGACTCTGAAATAGTCAACAAGTGACCAGTTCACCCGTGAACAGTAACAGAGATTATAATAGATCTTCACTGCAGATAAACCAGGTGGGATGAACAAAAAGTTTCTAGCTTCACTCTGCACCGTAGACAAACGGTAAAAAGTGACAGAAGAGTAATATTAGAGTTTGAGGACGAGAGGCTAACGACGAGGAATAAATCTGAAGAATCATCGACACAGGGCGAGAGACACACAACCTTACAAACAAGCAGGTTTACTTTGTGAAACGTTCGCTGTAGGTTGTGAGATAACTTTTAATAACCTGTTGTGGTTTTAGTTTTTCTACCTCTGTGACAGTTCAGCCGAGCAGGTCTGCCTCCTCCTCCTCCTCCTCCTCCTCGATTAAGCCACAAAGAAAAGTCTTAACACTTTTCCTCTTTTCTTGCTTCTCGCTCCAGACCATGGCCGACGAGCACAACCACTCAGGCTACATTAACGGCACGCCGTGGTTCGTCTCCGAGTGCACCATCGAGCTGGACGTGGACTACAGGCGCATCGCCCTCTTCCTGCTCTACCTCTTCATCTTTATGGTGGGCCTGCTGGAGAATGTGCTGGTCGTGTGGGTGAACTGGAGCAGGCGCCACTCCGCCAACGGGGTTCTCTTCTGCGTCATCAACGTGAGCCTGTCGGACCTGATGGTGATTGGGATCCTGCCTTTCTACCTCATGGAGGTGACCATGGGCGAGGTTTGGGTGTGGGGCCGCTTCCTCTGCAAGGTCACCAACCTCATCTTCGTGGTCAACTTCTACAGCAGCTCCCTCTTCCTGGCCTGCATGACCTTGGAGCGCTACCTGTCCCTGACCAGACCCTCGTCTCCAGCCCTCTTCCCTGTGGTGGGCCGGCGGCGCTGGTTGCTCTGCGGAGGCCTGTGGCTCTTCTCTTTTGTTCTGGCCCTGTTTGAGAACGTCCATGTGGACCTTCTGGAGTGGGACGAGCCGGGTTGCTACTTGATTCCCGAGCACAACTACGACGAGTGGTTTGTTTGCTTACACTACCTGAACTTGATCTTCCAGTTCATAGGTCCCGCGGCCGTCATCATCACCTGCAACGTGCTGATCGCTCGAGCAGTCAAGGCGACTCCGGATGTGCAGGGCCGGCGGGACGTGTGGCTGGTGCACGTGTACTCCCTGGTCTTCGTTATGTGCTGGCTGCCCTACAACTTGGTGGTGTTCCTGATGGTCATTGACATCCTCAACCCCTACATCTTCAGCTGCAACACCATAGAGGGCCTCTACTTCTCCTACAGCGTGGTGCAGTGCCTGTCGCTTTTCCACTGCGTCGCCAACCCCATCCTCTACAACTTCCTCAGCCAGAGCTTCCGCAAAAACCTGATCAACACGGTGCTGAGCCACATACCCAAAGAGGTGGAGCAGGTTGGAGCAGGAAACCAGCCTGGTGCTCCTAACGGCGGCGGCGGCCCGGAGAGGCAGCGCAAGTTGAGTAACGTCAGCACAAGCCAGTCTGACGTGGGATCATAAGAGAGAAGCTGAGGATCGAGTCAAGAACTAAACCCAGTCTCTGAAAACTAGAGTTCACTTTCCTTTCGTTATCCACTTCCTGTTTTTTTAATCATGTACCTGATCAGTTTAAAAAAAGAGGGAAGCAGGAAATGTTTTCTCAAAGCTGCTCATCTCCCACAGGAAAACATGGCGGCCTCTTAAATGTGGTGGCAGCATGAATGTGTGTAAACACCAGATGAACGGGCCGGTGTCACATGGAGGATAAATTAAAGCATTTGTTGTTGTACTGTTGTTTTCTTTAAGTTCTGTTCAAATGCAATAAAACTCCCTTCAACACTGTTTGTATCCATCTGAGCTGGAAAAGCTGAGCAGCATCTTCAGGGTTTCTGCAGGTTCAGGTTCAATTTAAGGTTTTTTAAGATCTTTGTGAGTATGACAGAAACTTAGTTAGTTAAGTTGAAGGACAAGGAGTTCCTGACAGTGTAGAGGTTGGGCAAAATTCACTTATGCAACATTAATTAAGCAAACCTTTGTGAAAGAAAAACATTTATTATGAATATAATAAAGTATAAAAACACAAATTACTAGCAACGTGCTAACTTAATAAAGATATGTATGTGAGTGTGTGTGTCTATGTTAATCAGGGTGCTCTTAAAATGGCGACTGGCCAAAATGTCACACCTTCCTCAGCATGCTTTCAAAATGGTCGCTGACCACCTTTAAGGTAACAGCCCCCCCCCCCCCCCCCCCTTCTTCTGAAGTTGTTTGACGACCGGTAGCGGGGGAAGATTTTAACTAGGTGAAGAGATATGCGTTTGTCTGTGTGGATGCTAAGTTAGACAAAGAGTGTAGACTGAAATGCAAAGAGAGAGCGTGATAAGCATTACAAACTAACCCCACTTTCGAAAAACTTATAACCCAAAATATCACAACACGTATCAGACTCATAAACATCACACAGTATCGAATAAACAGTCTTGCTTAGCCTAGCATAATTATTAAGCCCAGTTGTGTTACCCATCCGAGGAAAAGGGAAAAGAAAGTTTCAGTTCAGTGAAGTCTTCTGGTTGGTCGTATGGATTCTGCCTTCGTGGTTTTGTTGAGCTGTGCAGCTCAGTTGCTGGTTGAAGTTCCCCTGCAGGACATCGAGTCGCTGCTAGGACTTTGGTAGAGCTTGGGTTCGACAGGAGGTTTCCTTGATGAGATGAGCTGGAAGCTGCACCCTTGCGCTGCTTTCGTTGGATGGGAAGAGAAGATGTGAGCTGGAGCAGCCAGGGTTCACCCAACGGCGTTGCAGGAAGAGAGGATGGCAGCCTTCCTCCTTGGAAGGATTGTGGAAAGAGAGCAAATCGGGGGAGACCTGGCCTTATATTGGCCCGGTGACCTCACAGGTCATGGAGCTAGAGTGACCAATTGGAATTGACCCTGGTGTCTTTTTCACATCTCTGGGTGAAGTTGTCCGGAACAAAAGGACATGCATCATCCCGGGAGACTGAGTTCGGGAGGCTTTCTCAGAGTAGGCAGTGGTTTCATAAAAAACATGTCCCAACACAAATGTGTGAAAACACGAGAACAGCAGCAACCTCCTGTACCCCGCAGTTCAGCCGAAATCCACCTGTTACGCTTGTGCTGCCCCCATGCCGATGCTTGAGGCGGCCGGACAAGGTGGTGTGATGATGTTCTCTGTCCTTGATAAGAAGCCGACAGCGAAGCAAAACTGACTGAAGTTCAATGACGTGCTCTGCATGTTGAAGAAAACTACAAGGCCCGACAAAGACCAAAAGACCTGACCATGAACCAGACACTTCAAGACTCACAGACATCCTCCACCATGCACCATCACCCAACAACTAGCAGAGGACACCGGTTCAACAGAGGGGGCTCAGAGGACGGAGCAGAGGCGGCCCCGCCCCCCTGCTACAGATGTGGACAGAAGGGACATCGGGAGAGGGAGTGTCCGGAGGAACGAGGTGCAGCTGCTCAGGTGGATTGGAGGAGGGGGGCCGGGAGGGAGCGTTGGGAACTCACACAGTATCACACCCACACCACACACACAGGAAGGTGACACACCACATGTCACTGACCCACACATACACAGTACATGCGAGAGGACTCTGCATTGGACATCAAATGTTCATATGTGTCCTGATATCACATATGAAAAACAAGGGTTGACAGACGAACGCAGAAAGGATGAACCTGTGATCACACATTTGTGCTGTGACACAGATCAGTGTGTGTGTTTATCAGCTGATCAGAGAACAGTCTGAAATGTGTCAGGACTTGATAAAGGTTAGAAACTAGAATGGAAAGACAAAGGTGTCTTTGCTAAAAATAAAAAAAATGCTTCAGATTGGAAAAATACTAAGGATGCATCCATACTATACTCCCCCCCCCCCCCCCCCAACTGCCTGCATAAAAAAAGTGTTTTTTCTGTTACAGCGCAGAGAACGGTTCATCTGGTGCCTTCAATGCCGTCGACTAATCATTTTTTATCTCAAATAGATAAATCTCCGCCCTACAGGAAACCCCTAAGACACTGTGCGCTCAAGGCAAACATGACGTTGGCTTAATAAAAGCTGCTGAACCTGTAGTTATTAACGTCTTAACCCGACTACCGGCCCTCCCAACAGCAATATCCATTACAAACTGAAGCCATTAAAACCATTACTCCAGTTTTTGAATCAGGACGAAAAGCAGGAGTCATCATTCCCTGTCATCACTCACCAGTACGCACTCCTGTGTTTCACGAGAAAAATCTAAATTGCAATTTGTTCGACAAAAGTAACTTTTCTGGGTCATGTGATCACAGCAGGGGGCAAATCCCTCTCACACAAACATAATGAGACTCGACCGACGCAGAACAAAGACTCGACTGAGACCGAGCTCCTCTGAGTTCCATACGAGCAAAGAGAAACACGCAGATCGTGTAAATGATGATGGAGAGAGCAGCACTTTAAGGTGGCCCTGAGAGCTCAATGAACAGCAACTTAAGAAAACACATGCAAGTTGACAAAACACAAGCAAAGTAAGAAAACATCTTCATCTAGTTCACAACACAACACATTACAGAAATGCGCAGCAAATAGACAAACGCGCTGCAGATAGACAAACGCGCTGCAGATAGACAAACGCGCTGCAAATAGAGAAGAAACGACAACGGAAGTGTTTCCAGAGGACAGCTAAGAGGGATGGACACTGCTGCCACAGCAGACACAAAAACGTCCAATACACCATACAAATTCGGTTCCACACAGGGGTCGGCCACGCGCGGCTCTGGAGCCGCAGGCGGCTCTTCAGCCCCTCTGCAGTGGCTGTACAGTACAGTGTTGTGCATATGTTTCACGAACGCTGAACTTAACGAGTCAGTTTTCATATTATTAACGTGAACGTAATGATGAACGTGAGTGAACGTCACGTTCATTTTTTAAATCATCATCGTATCAGGCCATCATGAAATACCAGGAGCGGGCGAGTGTGTGTGTGTGTTTGTGTGTGTGCGTGTGCCTGTGTGTGTGTCCCGGCGCTCCGACCCCGCCCACTCACTCGGAGAGAGCCACAGTGAGCTCTGAGCTCTGAATATGGTCCGATCTAGAGACATGTCGTCTTCTCCTGTTAAACTGAATAAACAGCGCTAACAAGCAAGCCCCTGTTTGTGAGGCAATGTATTGTCCATAGTGTGAAGGGGTAGGAAACCTTTACTGTCGAAAGAGACATTTTGCCCCCACTCCTGAGCGAGGTGGCGGGGTCGGGGACTCGGTGCGCTCGCTACTCTCACACACACACACACACACACACACACACACACAGAGGGGCTGAACAGCCGCATTCGGCTCCAGAGCCGCGGGTGGCACCGAAGTTGTATGGTGTATTGGACGTTTTTGTGTCTGCTGTGGCAGCAGTGTCCATCACTCTTAGCTGTCCTCTGGAAACACTTCCGTTGTCGTTTCTTCTCTATTTGCAGCGCGTTTCTCTATTTGCAGCGCGTTTCACTATTTGCAGCGCGTTTGTCAATTTGCAGCGCGTTTGTCTATTTGCAGCGCGTTTGTCTATTTGCTGCGCGTTTCTGTAATGTGTTGTGTTGTGTTGTGAACTTGATGAAGATGTTTTCTTACTTTGCTTGTGTTTTGTCAACTTGCATGTGTTTTCTTAACTTGCCTGTGTTTTCTTAAGTTGCTGTGCGTTGAGCTCTCAGAGCCACCGTAGCACTTCCCCCAGTGGGTGAGGACATCCATGTCTGTTTCTACCTGAGACAAATCCCTCCTGCTTCCCATGATTCCTGTTACAAGTGTGATTTCTAGGAATCAGACAGTAAATTCTTATAATTCTTATAATTGTGTTTCTGTTGCTTTAACTCCTGAGATAATTCAGACATTGTAAATGCTTCACAGGTCAAATATCCACCACACTGTTCTTTCCAAGTGGAGTCTTTTGAGCTGTGTGGACGTCACTGGACTCTAGTCCACTCCCCCACTATTGACTGAGGATGTCCTGTTGGATGTGTGTGTGTGTGTGTGTGTGTGTGTGTGTGTGTGTGTATGTGTGTGTGTGTGTGTGTGTGTGTGTGTGTCTATGAGAAATGGGAGGGTAGGAACTCCAGGCTGCTTGATTGCTCAGATAGTCGTCTACATCAGAGCTTCAGAGGAGTCCTCTTGCTTCCACAAGCTTCGAACATTAAAAACCCTCCAGACGACGAAGAGGCCTCGGGCAGAACCTGCTCCTCTTCATCTTTCAGTACGCTTAACAAGGTACGGTTAAATCCAAGTTCTTTATTTCTCAAGGTTTTAGAATCTGTTTCTACCTTTAACACAGGAACAAAAGGGAAGTGCGTCTGCTGGCAGATCCTCGGGAGCTCGACCACATCAGAGGAGATTCGACTTGGTCCTTTTGATTATTTGACTGTTTTTAATTCATCATATCGGAGTGAGACACATTCTCTAGTCTCACAGATGCTGATCTCCGTCACGACATTCATAGAATCATTTCCTGTTTGGCAATGTATCAACAAAGTAAAAGCACTGAAGTTAGTTCTCTCGCTGCAGTGCTTTGGATCTGGCTGAATTACTGATCTTTTATTTTGTAATATTTTGTTGTGAACTTGGGTCAGAGGAATCTGAAATAGTCAACATGTGACTTGTGTTTAAAAAACACCAGTTCACCTGTGAACAGTAATAGAGATTATAATAGATCTTCACTGCAGATAAACCAGTTGGGATGAACACAAAGTTTTCTAGCTTCACTCTGCACCGTAGACAAACGATAAAAAGTGACAGAAGATCGTAGAAGAGTTTGAGGACGAGGAATAAATCTGAAGAATCATCGACACAGGACGAGAGAAACACAACATTACAAACAAGCAGGTTTACTTTGTGAAACGTTCGCTGTAGGTTGTGAGATAACTTTTAATAACCTGTTGGGGTTTTAGTTTTTCTACCTCTGTGACTGTTCAGCCGAGCAGGTCTGCCTCCTCCTCCTCCTCCTCACCCTCCTCCTCACCCTCCTCCTCCTCCTCCTCCTCCCCCTCCTCCTCCTCCTCCTCCTCGATTAACCCACAAAGAAAAATCTAGACTCCAGATATCACTCACTTTTCCTCTTTTCTTGCTTCTCGCTCCAGACCATGGCCGACGAGCACAACCACTCAGCCTACATTAACGGCACGCCGTGGTTCGTCTATGAGTGCACCATCGAGCTGGACGTGGACTACAGGCGCATCGCCCTCTTCCTGCTCTACCTCTTCATCTTTATGGTGGGCCTGCTGGAGAATGTGCTGGTCGTGTGGGTGAACTGGAGCAGGCGCCACTCCGCCAACGGGGTTCTCTTCTGCGTCATCAACGTGAGCCTGTCGGACCTGATGGTGATTGGTATCCTGCCCTTCTACCTCATGGAGGTGACCATGGGCGAGGTTTGGGTGTGGGGCCACTTCCTCTGCAAGGTCACCAACCTCATCTTCATGGTCAACTTCTACAGCAGCTCCCTCTTCCTGGCCTGCATGACCTTGGAGCGCTACCTGTCCCTGACCAGACCCTCGTCTCCAGCCCTCTTCCCTGTGGTGGGCCGGCGGCGCTGGTTGCTCTGCGGAGGCCTGTGGCTCTTCTCTTTTGTTCTGGCCCTGTTTGAGAACGTCCATGTGGACCTTCTGGAGTTCGACGAGCCGGGTTGCTACATGATGCCCGAGCACAACTTCCAGGAGTGGTTTATTTGCGTACACTACCTGAACTTGATCTTCCAGTTCATAGGTCCTGCGGCCGTCATCATCACCTGCAACGTGCTGATCGCTCGAGCGGTCAAGGCGACTCCGGATGTGCAGGGCCGGCGGGACGTGTGGCTGGTGCACGTGTACTCCCTGGTCTTCGTCATGTGCTGGCTGCCCTACCACCTGGTGGTGTTCCTGATGGTCATTGACATCCTCAACCCCTACATCTTCAGCTGCAACACCATAGAGGTCCTTTACTTCTCCTACAGCGTGGTGCAGTGCCTGTCGCTTTTCCACTGCGTCGCCAACCCCATCCTCTACAACTTCCTCAGCCAGAGCTTCTGCAAAAACCTGATCAACACGGTGCTGAGCCACATACCCAAAGAGGTGGAGCAGGTTGGAGCAGGAAACCAGCCTGGTGCTCCTAACGGCGGCGGCGGCCCGGAGAGGCAGCGCAAGTTGAGTAACGTCAGCACAAGCCAGTCTGACGTGGGATCATAAGAGAGAAGCTGAGGATCGAGTCAAGAACTAAACCCAGTCTCTGAAAACTAGAGTTCACTTTCCTTTCGTTATCCACTTCCTGTTTTTTTAATCATGTACCTGATCAGTTTAAAAAAAGAGGGAAGCAGGAAATGTTTTCTCAAAGCTGCTCATCTCCCACAGGAAAACATGGCGGCCTCTTAAATGTGGTGGCAGCATGAATGTGTGTAAACACCAGATGAACTGACCGGTTTCACATGGAGGATAAATTAAAGCATTTGTTGTTGTACTGTTGTTTTCTTTAAGTTCTGTTCAAATGCAATAAAACTCCCTTCAACACTGTTTTAATCCATCTGAGCTGGAAAAGCTGAGCAGCATCTTCAGGGTTTTTGCAGGTTCAGGTTCAATTTAAGGTTTTTTAAGATCTTTGTGAGTATGACAGAAACTTAGTTAGCTAAGTTGAAGGACAAGGAGTTCCTGACAGTGTAGAGGTTGGGCAACATTCACTTATGCAACAATAATTAAGCAAACCTTTGTGAAAGAAAAACATTTATTATGAATATAATAAAGTAAAAAAACACAAATTACTAGCAACGTGCTAACTTAACAAAGATATGAATGTGAGTGTGTGTGTCTATGTAAATCAGGGTGCTCTCAAAACGGCGACTGGCCAAAAGGTCACACCTTCCTTAGCATGCTTTCAAAATGGTCGCTGACCACCCTAAAGGTAACAGCCCCCCCCTTCTTCTGAAGTTGTTTGACGACCGGTAGCGGGGGAAGATTTTAACTAGGTGAAGAGATATGCGTTTGTCTGTGTGGATGCTAAGCTAGACAAAGAGTGTAGACCGAAATGCAAAGAGAGAGCGTGATGAGCATTACAAACTAACCTTACTTTCGAATAACTTATAACCCAAAATATCACAACACGTATCAGACTCATAAACATCACACAGTATCGAATAAACAGTCTTGCTTAGCCTCGTATAATTATTAAGACCAGTTGTGTTACCCATCCGAGGAAAAGGGAAAAGAAAGTTTCAGTTCAGTGAAGTCTTCTGGTTGGTCATATGGTTTCTGCCTTCGTGGTTCTGTTGAGCTGTGCAGCTCAGTTGCTGGTTGAAGTTCCCCTGCAGGACATCGAGTCGCTGCTAGGAGTTTGGTAGAGCTTGGTTCGACAGGAGGTTTCCTTGATGAGATGAGCTGGAAGCTGCACCCTTGCGCTGCTTTCGTTGGATGGGAAGAGAAGATGTGAGCTGGAGCAGCCAGGGTTCACCCAACGGCGTTGCAGGAAGAGAGGCTGGCAGCCTTCCTCCTTGGAAGGATTGTGGAAAGAGAGCAAATCGGGGAGACCTGGCCTTATATTGGCCCGGTGACCTCACAGGTCATGGAGCTAGAGTGACCAATTGGAATTGACCCTGGTGTCTTTTTCACATCTCTGGGTGAAGTTGTCCGGAACAAAAGGACATGCATCATCCCGGGAGACTGAGTTCGGGAGGCTTTCTCAGAGTAGGCAGTGGTTAGGCAGTGGTTTCATAAAGCAGAGGACACCGGTTCAACAGAGGGGGTTCAGAGGACGGAGCAGAGGCGGCCCCGCCCCCCTGCTACAGGTGTGGACAGAAGGGACATCGGGAGAGGGAGTGTCCGGAGGAACGAGGTGCAGCTGCTCAGGTGGATTGGAGGAGGGGGGCCGGGAGGGAGCGTTGGGAACCCACACAGTATCACACCCACACCACACACACAGGAAGGTGACACACCACATGTCACTGACCCACACATACACAGTACATGCGAGAGGACTCTGCATTGGACATCAAATGTTCATATGTGTCCTGATATCACATATGAAAAACAAGGGTTGACAGACGAACGCAGAAAGGATGAACCTGTGATCACACATTTGTGCTGTGACACAGATCAGTGTGTGTGTTTATCAGCTGATCAGAGAACAGTCTGAAATGTGTCAGGTCCGAGACTCCAGCGCACATCTCACTTGATAAAGGTTAGAAACTAGAATGGAAAGACAAAGGTCTCTTTGCTAAACATAAAAAAAATGCTTCAGATTGGAAAAATACTAAGGATGCATCCATACTATATCCCCCCACCCCCCAACTGCCTGCATAAAAAAAGTGTTTTTTCTGTTACAGCGCAGAGAATGGTTCATCTGGTGCCTTCAATGCCGTCGACTATGTTACGGTTTGAGTGGGGAGATGGACCCAGGATGCAGAGGTTATCAAACAAAAAGGTATTTAATATAATAAAAGGGTTTTAAACAAGACAAAAACAAAACAGGAACACTAACATAAGTAACTGGCGACAAAGCGCACAGAGAACAACGAAGCAGGAGAAGCTGGTCGAGACAGCAAGCACAGACAAACCATATCTATACGTGTGGACACGGGCAGACAAACGAGTACAAACCGACAGAGGACAAAGGGAAACACAGAGGCTTAAATACAAGAAGGAAGGCAGGGGCAATTACACACAGGTGAAACACATGAGGATTGGGGACGACAATCAAAGACAGGAAGTGAGACACCGAGAAGCTGGAACAAGACAGTGAAAGTGAAGCTACAAAATAAAACAGGAAGTAGAAAACACAAAGACTGAAATTAACAAACTAAAATGACAGGACACCACAGTACCCCCCCCTCAAGGACCGGATTCCAGACGGTCCATAACGAGCACTGAATCGGGAGGGAGGAGGGGGGAACCGGAGGAGGGACTCCGGGACGTGCCCAGGTTCTCGGACCGACGGCTCCGTGGCCGCTTCGGAACCTGGCATAATGTCTCAGGTGGACGGCCCCGTGGCCGGACAGGAACGCAACACGGGGGCTCCTCAGGAGGACGGCCCGGAGGCCGGTCAGGGACAAAGTACATAGTCTCAACCCGACGGCTCCGTGGCCGCTTCGGGGCTGAGCGCAGAGGCTCGGGAGGACGGCGCCGTGGCCGCACAAGGGCAGAGTTCTGAGGCTCGTGGGGGCAGCGCCGTGGCCGCTCAGGGACAGAGTTCAAGGGCTCTGCTGGACAACCTGGAGGCCGGTCAGGAGCCAAGCACGGGAGCTCCTCAGGAGGGCGGCGCCTTGGCCGCTCCGGGACAGAGTTCTGAGGCTCAGGAGGGCTGCGCCATTGCCACTCAGGGACAGAGTTTTGAGGCTCGGAAGGGCGGTCCGGAGCCCAGCACGGGGGCTGCACGGGCAGGTGGACCGAAGACCAGTCAGGTGCTGAGGGCAAGAGCTTCGGCCTCAACCCTGGGCGTGGGGCAAGAACTGGAGCTGGCACCGCGAGGATCTCAGACGCCGCAACACAGAGGACGTCAGCCGAGAGCCTCCGGCGCGGAGCAGGCACAGGTGCTGTGTGCGGAGCCGGCACAGCAAGGATCTCCGACGCCGAAACACAGAGGACGTCAGCCGAGAGCCTCCGGCGCGGAGCAGGCACGGGAGCAGGGACCGGAGCTGGGTGCAGAGCTGGCACCGCGAGGATCTCCGACGCCGAAACACAGAGGACGTCAGCCGAGAGCCTCCGGCGCGGAGCAGGCACGGGAGCTGGGTGCGGAGCTGGCACCGCGAGGATCTCCGACGCCGAAACACGGAGGACGTCAGCCGAGAGCCTCCGGCGCGGAGCAGGCACGGGAGCTGGGTGCGGAGCTGGCACCGCGAGGATCTCCGACGCCGAAACACGGAGGACGTCAGCCGAGAGCCTCCGGCGCGGAGCAGGCACGGGAGCTGGGTGCGGAGCTGGCACCGCGAGGATCTCCGACGCCGAAACACGGAGGACGTCAGCCGAGAGCCTCCGGCGCGGAGCAGGCGCGGGAGTAGACGCCGCTGTGAGGACCACTGACGTCGGAGAACGAGAGACATCAGCTGGAAGCCTCCGGCGTGGAGCTGGAACCGAAGCAGGTGATGGAGCAGACGCCGCTGTGAGGACCACTGACGTCGAAGAATGAGAGACATCAGCTGGGGGCCTCCGGCGCGGAGCAGCGACTGGAGCAGGTGCTGGAGCAGGCGCCGCTGTGAGGACCACTGACGTCGGAGAACGAGTGACATCAGCTGAGAGCCTCCGGCGCGGAGCAGCGACTGGAGCAGGTGCTGAAACAGACGCCGCTGTGAGGACCACTGACGTCGAAGAAAGAGAGACATCAGCTGGGGACCTCCGGCGCGGAGCAGCGACTGGAGCAGGTGCTGGAGCAGACGCCGCTGAGAGGACCACTGACGTCGAAGAAAGAGAGACATCAGCTGGGGGCCTCCGGCGCGGAGCAGCGACTGGAGCAGGTGCTGGAGCAGACGCAGCCGAGAGGACCACTGACGTCGGTGAACGAGAGACATCAGCTGGGGGCCTCTGGCGTGGAGCATGCTGCTTGAGGGAGAGGCCTTTGCTGTGGATGCCCCCCCTCCACCGTCTACCCCCGAGACCAGAACCTTTCTGGAGGCTGCGGGGTCCTCCCAGAGCCAGGCGGGTTCCCTCAAAAGGGTTTGAGTGTCCCCACTGCAGGCTGTGGGGTCCACCCAGGGCCAGGCGGATCCCCTCCAACGGGTTTGAGCGTCCCACCTCCAGCTCTGTCAATAAACTATCAAAACAAAAAACTCTTTCGAAAAAACTAACCTCTGCTGGGTCCATAGTTTGGTCGGTTTGTTCTGTTACGGTTTGAAGGAGGAGATGGACCCAAGATGCAGAGGTTATAACAAAAGGGGATTTAATATACAAAAACGTCTTTAACAAGACAAAAACAAAACAAGAACACTAACAAAAGTAACACTGGCGACAAGGCGCACTGAGAACGAGGAAGCAGGAGAAGCTGGTCGAAATCGCTGGAACAAACAAACCATTTCTCACGACGTGGGGAGAAAACAACTAGTACAACCCGACAGAGGACAAAGGGAAACACAGAGGCTTAAATACAAGAAGGAAGGCAGGGGCAATTACACACAGGTGAAACACATGAGGATTGGGGACGACAATCAAAGACAGGAAGTGAGACACCGAGAAGCTGGAACAAGACAGTGAAAGTGAAGCTACAAAATAAAACAGGAAGTAGAAAACACAAAGACTGAAATTAACAAACTAAAATGACAGGACACCACAGTCCTCGGTCGGTTTGTTCTGTTACGGTTTGAGTGGGGAGATGGACCCAGGATGCAGAGGTTATCAAACAAAAAGGTATTTAATATAATAAAAGGGTTTTAAACAAGATAAAAACAAAACAGGAACACTAACATAAGTAACTGGCGACAAAGCGCACAGAGAACAACGAAGCAGGAGAAGCTGGTCGAGACAGCAAGCACAGACAAACCATATCTATACGTGTGGACACGGGCAGACAAACGAGTACAAACCGACAGAGGACAAAGGGAAACACAGAGGCTTAAATACAAGAAGGAAGGCAGGGGCAATTACACACAGGTGAAACACATGAGGATTGGGGACGACAATCAAAGACAGGAAGTGAGACACCGAGAAGCTGGAACAAGACAGTGAAAGTGAAGCTACAAAATAAAACAGGAAGTAGAAAACACAAAGACTGAAATTAACAAACTAAAATGACAGGACACCACAGACTAATCATTTTTTATCTCAAATAGATAAATCTCCGCCCTACAGGAAATCCCTAAGACACTGTGCGCTCAAGGCAAACATGACGTTGGCTTAATAAAAGCTGCTGAACCTGTAGTTATTAACGCCTTAACCCGACTACCGGCCCTCCCAACAGCAATATCCATTACAAACTGAAGCCATTAAAACCATTACTCCAGTTTTTGAATCAGGACGAAAAGGAGGACTCATCATTCCCTGTCATCACTCACCAGTACGCACTCCTGTGTTTCACGTGAAAAATCTAAATTGCAATTTGTTCGACAAAAGTAACTTTTCTGGGTCATGTGATCACAGCAGGGGGCAAATCCCTCTCACACAAACATAATGAGACTCGACCGACGCAGAACAAAGACTCGACTGAGACCGAGCTCCTCTGAGTTCCATACGAGCAAAGAGAAACACGCAGATCGTGTAAATGATGATGAAGAGAGCAGCACTTTAAGGTGGCCCTGAGAGCTCAATGAACAGCAACTTAAGAAAACACATGCAAGTTGACAAAACACAAGCAAAGTAAGAAAACATCTTCATCTAGTTCACAACACAACACAACACATTACAGAAATGCGCTGCAGATAGACAAACGCGCTGCAAATAGAGAAGAAACGACAACGGAAGTGTTTCCAGAGGACAGCTAAGAGTGATGGACACTGCTGCCACAGCAGACACAAAAACGTCCAATACACCATACAACTTCGGTTCCACACAGGGGTCGGCCACGCGCGGCTCTGGAGCCGCAGGCGGCTCTTCAGCCCCTCTGCAGTGGCTGTACAGTACAGTGTTGTGCATATGTTTCGCGAACGCTGAACTTAACGAGTCAGTTTTCATATTATTAACGTGAACGTAATGATGAACGTGAGTGAACGTCACGTTCATTTTTTAAATCATCATCGTATCAGGCCATCATGAAATACCAGGAGCGGGCGAGTGTGTGTGTGTGTTTGTGTGTGTGCGTGTGCCTGTGTGTGTGTCCCGGTGCTCCGACCCCGCCCACTCGCTCGGAGAGAGCCACAGTGAGCTCTGAGCTCTGAAGATGGTCCGATCTAGAGACATGTCGTCTTCTTCTGTTAAACTGAATAAACAGCGCTAACAAGCAAGCCCCTGTTTGTGAGGCAATGTATTGTCCATAGTGTGAAGGGGTAGGAAACCTTTACTGTCGAAAGAGACATTTTGCCCCCACTCCTGAGCGAGGGGGCGGGGTCGGGGACTCGGTGTGCTCGCTACTCTCACACACACACACACACACACACACACACACACACACACACACACACACACACACAGAGGGGCTGAAGAGCCGCATTCGGCTCCAGAGCCGCGGGTGGCACCGAAGTTGTATGATGTATTGGACGTTTTTGTGTCTGCTGTGGCAGCAGTGTCCATCACTCTTAGCTGTCCTCTGGAAACACTTCCGTTGTCGTTTCTTCTCTATTTGCAGCGCGTTTCACTATTTGCAGCGCGTTTGTCAATTTGCAGCGCGTTTGTCTATTTGCAGCGCGTTTGTCTATTTGCTGCGCGTTTCTGTAATGTGTTGTGTTGTGTTGTGAACTTGATGAAGATGTTTTCTTACTTTGCTTGTGTTTTCTTAACTTGCCTGTGTTTTCTTAAGTTGCTGTTCGTGGAGCTCTCAGAGCCACCGTAGCACTTCCCCAAGTGGGTGAGGACATCCATGTCTGTTTCTACCTGAGACAAATCCCTCCTGCTTCCCATGATTCCTGTTACAAGTGTGATTTCTAGGAATCAGACAGTGAATTCTTATAATTCTTATAATTGTGTTTCTGTTGCTTTAACTCCTGAGATAATTCAGACATTGTAAATGCTTCACAGGTCAAATATCCACCACACTGTTCTTTCCAAGTGGAGTCTTATGAGCTGCGTGGACGTCACTGGACTCTAGTCCACTCCCCTACTATTGACTGAGGATGTCCTGTTGGATGTGTGTGTGTGTGTGTGTGTGTGTGTGTTTGTGTGTGTGTGTGTGTGTGTGTGTGTGTGTGTGTGTGTGTGTGTGTGTGTGTGTGTGTCTATGAGAAATGGGAGGGTAGGAACTCCAGGCTGCTTGATTGCTCAGATAGTCGTCTACATCAGAGCTTCAGAGGAGTCCTCTTGCTTCCACAAGCTTCGAACATTAAAAACCCTCCAGACGACGAAGAGGCCTCGGGCAGAACCTGCTACTCTTCATCTTTCAGTACGCTTAACAAGGTACGGTTAAATCCAAGTTCTTTATTTCTCAAGGTTTTAGAATCTGTTTCTACCTTTAACATGGGAACAAAAGGGAACTGCGTCTGCTGGCAGATCCTCGGGAGCTCGACCACATCAGAGGAGATTCCACTTGGTCCTTTTGATTATTTGACTGTTTTTAATTCATCATATCGGAGTGAGACACTTTCTCTAGTGTCACAGATGCTGATCTCCGTCACGACATTCATAGAATCATTTCCTGTTTGGCAATGAATCAACAAAGTAAAAGCACTGAAGGTAGTTCTCTCGCTGCAGTGCTTTGGATCTGGCTGAATTACTGATCTATTATTTTGTAATATTTTGTTGTGAACTTGGGTCAGAGGAATCTGAAATAGTCAACAAGTGACCAGTTCACCCGTGAACAGTAACAGAGATTATAGCAGATAAACCAGGTGGGATGAACACAAAGTTTTCTAACTTCACTCTGCACCGTAGACAAACGGTAAAAAGTGACAGAAGAGTTATATTAGAGTTTGAGGACGAGGAATAAATCTGAAAAATCATCGACACAGGACGAGAGAAACACAACATTACAAACAAGCAGGTTTACTTTGTGAAACGTTCGCTGTAGGTTGTGAAATAACTTTTAATAACCTGGTTTTAGTTTTTCTACCTCTGTGACAGTTCAGCCGAGCAGGTCTGCCTCCTCCACCTCCTCCTCCTGTGTTTCTGTTATGCAACGTCTGAAAACATAATCAGATTAACCCACAAAGAAAAGTCTTAACACTTTTCCTCTTTTCTTGCTTCTCGCTCCAGACCATGGCCGACGAGCACAACCACTCAGGCTACATTAACGGCACGCCGTGGTTCGTCTATGAGTGCACCATCGAGCTGGACGTGGACTACAGGCGCATCGCCCTCTTCCTGCTCTACCTCTTCATCTTCATGGTGGGCCTGCTGGAGAATGTGCTGGTCGTGTGGGTGAACTGGAGCAGGCGCCACTCCGCCAACGGGGTTCTCTTCTGCGTCATCAACGTGAGCCTGTCGGACCTGATGGTGATTGGGATCCTGCCCTTCTTCCTCATGGAGGTGACCATGGACAAGGTTTGGGTGTGGGGCCGCTTCCTCTGCAAGGTCACCAACCTCATCTTCGTGGTCAACTTCTACAGCAGCTCCCTCTTCCTGGCCTGCATGACCTTGGAGCGCTACCTGTCCCTGACCAGGCCCTCGTCTCCGTCCCTCTTCCCTGTGGTGGGTCGGCGGCGCTGGTTGCTCTGCGGAGGCCTGTGGCTCTTCTCTTTTGTCCTGGCCCTGTTTGAGAACGTCCATGTGGACCTTCTGGAGTGGGACGAGCCGGGTTGCTACATGATGCCCGAGCACAACTACGACGAGTGGTTTGTTTTCGTGCCGGTCCTCTGCTTGGTCTTCCAGTTCATTGGTCCCGCGGCCGTCATCATCACCTGCAACGTGCTGATCGCTCGAGCAGTCAAGGCGACTCCGGATGTGCAGGGCCGGCGGGACGTGTGGCTGGTGCACGTGTACTCCCTGGTCTTCGTCATGTGCTGGCTGCCCTACCACCTGGTGGTGTTCCTGATGGTCATCGACAACCTCGACCCCTACATCTTCAGCTGCAACACCATAGAGGGCCTCTACTTCTCCTACAGCGTGGTGCAGTGCCTGTCGCTTTTCCACTGCGTCGCCAACCCCATCCTCTACAACTTCCTCAGCCAGAGCTTTCGCAAAAACCTGATCAACACGGTGCTGAGCCACATACCCAAAGAGGTGGAGCAGGTTGGAGCAGGAAACCAGCCTGGTGCTCCTAACGGCGGCGGCGGCCCGGAGAGGCAGCGCAAGTTGAGTAACGTCAGCACAAGCCAGTCTGACGTGGGATCATAAGACAGAAGCTGAGGATCGAGTCAAGAACTAAACCCAGTCTCTGAAAACCAGAGTTCACTTTCCTCTCGTAATCTACTTCCTTGATTTCTAATCATGTACCTGATCAGTTTTAAAAAAGAGGGAAGCAGGAAATGTTTTCTCAAAGCTGCTCATCTCCCACAGGAAAATGTGGCAGCAGCAGGAATGTGTGTGTAAACAAACGCTAACATCTCACTTCACTGAACGGACCGGTGTCACATGATGGATAAATTAAAGCATTTATTGTTGTACTGTTGTTTTCTTTAAGTTCTGTTCAAATGCAATAAAACTCCCTTCAACACTGTTTGAATCCATCTGAGCTGGAAAAGCTGAGCAGCATCTTGAGGGTTTCTGCAGTTTCAGGTTCAATTCAAGGTTTTTTAAGATCTTTGTGAAGTACGACAGGTACGAGGGAATATGAGAGTTACAGAAGTACTTATACTTCACTGCAACCACACAGTTATCAGTTCTATGTTTGTAGTTTTATTACAGCGTGTTAAAACTGAGAAAGAACTACAATACACAGAGACAAACTAAATTGTTGTCTTAAAGAAATATTAACTCAATGAAAACCTAACTAAATGTATTTAATATAAAATGAGATTAACCTTTATTTATCCTCTGCAGAGGAAATGTACAATCAACACAGCAGCACAAGGGGAACATTTTGTAAGAATCAAAATAAGAATAAAATATAAATACTATATCCAAGAACATTTTAAATATCAAAAGATATACACAAGCCGGTTTTTCTAAATGTGCAAGATAAAGATGGGGATAAAGGTTGAATGTGAAATGGGCAGCAGTCTCTCTTGAATTATGGATTTTAATGTTACCATGTGAGTTTGTGATATTTCAGCACATTTTAATTTCCGATGATTGAATTTGAGACTTTTGCAGAAACCCTGATGTTTCACTTCACCAACCTGTCGTCAGAGCAGTGAGAAAGAGATTTGGAAGCTTTACATGTGTATTTTACTGAGTTTGCTTTTCTCTGTTGATCTTTATTACATTCACTCCCGTTTCTGTTTCCATCTGGAATGTGTCACATTGAACGTTTTGACCGATAAGAAGCCCGGCAGAGGAAAAGGGGGCTGCCGGTCCACAGACGGCACAATGGCAGGAAGACAACGGGCTTGGAGAAGGCGAAAGGTCGCGGGCCCCTGGAAACAGGAGGTTCACAATTCTGCAAGTTAATCACTGAAATTCTGATGATGGGTGTTTTTTCGTGGCGAGGGGCATCGGACAGGGTCAGAACACATCACTTAAAGGGGGGGGGGGTAACAGTCCTACAGGCGTTTATTCTTTTTAAAAAACAATATTTAAAAAACTAGTTGCACTGTCATCATAAATATGAGGTAAGACACAGATATGGTGTGATGGGAACTTAAATAACAGAGAGCGCTCCAGGCTCACACGTGACTGAATGGCATTTCCCGACAGACAAGGATCTGATTATGATCAGCATCAAAACAAACATGTTTACATATTCAACTCTCTATTCTAGGTTTTAGATTTTGCTCCTTGAAGTGAAAACATGAAACTTTTAAAGATTAAAAAAATCTGTGTTTGAAAGTGTAAATATAAGAAAATAATTTCTGTGCTATAACGAGTCGCTACATTAATAATTTACTATCCATCAGTGACATTAAAAACAGTGTTTGGATATAATATCAGCAGTCGACTGCAGCACAGTCAACAAAGACTCACATTGTTTCACTGACACAGACGGACACGCTGCCCCCAAGTGGCTGTTTGAGACACTGACTGTCAAACAGGTTGTCCAGTGAACAGCACGTGACACGGGGACATGTCCACTACATTCTGTCTAACACAGAGACAACGGATCAATTCATTGATCACAAGAAAACTAAATCATTGTTTTCATTTAACTGATTTATGTTAAATGAAATTTACAAATATTTTCAAACCGAGTACTTGTGGGTTTTAGACTTTGGACATTTTAAGATGCCACATTGAGCTCGAACCAACACTGACAGATCATTTTTACAAGCTACTGACGTTTTAAACGTTAATGACAATCTGCAGTATATGGTCCAAGGCAACAGACCCAGGGTCAGTGTCTGAGGGAGAAGGGACGAGGACGGACGGCCGACTCAGAGACGATCAGGTGTCCATAGTGGGCAGCGGTTCTTTCGAGTGATCGTTGTACATGAAGGTCTGCTCGATGTTGAAGTCCGCTGGCAGGTGGTCCTTGTGCAGCTCCATGTGTGAGGACACCAGCTTCAGCGTGGAGAAGTAAAGGCCGCAGACGGTGCAGCGGTACATGAGAGCGCCGGCGTGCGTCTTCAGGTGGCAGATCATGGTGGAGCGGCCTCTGAAGAAACGCAGACACACTTTGCACTGGTAGGGCTTCTCCCCGGTGTGGATGCGGAGGTGGTAGGTGAACTCCCCCGAGTGGGCGAACCGTTTCCCGCAGTAGCGGCAGCGGTACCACTTCCCTCGGACTGCTGCCGCCCCGGCGCCCCCGTCCTGCCCTGAGGTCCCGTTGGGCAGGAGCCCAGAGGACAAGCTGTGGGCTGGCCCCTGAAAATACTTGTCCGGCACGCTGAAGCCCATTCCCAGGCCCAAACCCAGGTTGCTCATCTTAACGAGGCCACTGACGTCCCGTGGAGACGAGGAGGAGCAGGAAGATGGAGGACAGTCCAGAGACTGCTCCGCCTTACGTTTGCCCAACCAGCTGTGGCCCCCAGCCCCCCCACCGGCCCCCAAGGACTCGTTGGTGTGCAGGCTGAGGTGATACTGAAAAGCAGACGCTGAGCGGAAAGTCTCCGGGCACAGGAAGCAGTGCAGCTCCTCCACGCCTGCCAAGCCTCCCCCCCCGACTTCATCCGCCCTGACTCTGTAAGTCCTCAGCGCCAATCGCTCCCTCTCCTTAGCTGCGGCCTCCTCGGCATGTGCAGTCATGTGTCTGTCCAGGAGGGGGCGCTCTACAAAGCAGCGGCCGCAGTGTGGGCAGGTGAAGACAGGCAGCGAGAGGTGGGAGAGGGTGTGCCACAGCAGGGAGCACAGGGAGAGCTGGGGGAGGAGACACACTCCACAGCTCAGGCTCTGAGGACACACGTGGTTCAGCAGGTGGTCTTTGACGGTCTGACGGGGGGGGACAGAGACATGAAGACACTGTGAGAACGTCATCATGTTATCTTCCTGTGGTTCAAGGTCAAATCAGCTCACAGGAATGAACTGGTTATTGAAAACAAACTTTAATACTTTAGTTAACATTCACTAACCTGGAAGTCCTTGCTGAGGGTCTTGGTGCACACGGCACACTGCAGCTCGGGGCTCAGGCTGCTGCTGCTGCCGGTGAGCGCCGCCTGAGGGATGGTGTAGCCCGACGACTCCTGGTGGTGGTGACGCAGCAGTTTGCTCTGGCTGCAGAACTGCAGGTGGCACATGTCACAGGTGAAGAGCTGCACCCCGACGTGGGAGAGAGAGTGGGCGGCGCCGGCGGCTCGGTCCGGGAACGAGGCGCCGCACACCCTGCAGAGCCCGAGCTCCGTCAGGTGGGTGTCGGCGTGGCGTCTGATGGCCACCGGGTCCGGAGGGAGAGGCACCGCGCAGGCTTTACAGGACAGCGTGTCTCCGGTCCCCTGTGGGAGTGGACAACGTTATCTCTACAGACAAAACCCCAACGTCCCGGAGCTGCACGTCCCTAATGTCACTGGAGCTGTGCCACCGGCGTTCTCCTGCAACAACACAAGTCTATGGCTCTATTGTCTGTGGATCTATGGTCTGTGGCTCTATGGTCTGTGGCTCTATGGTCTGTGGCTCTATGATCTGTGGCTCTATGGTATGTGGCTCTATGGGACAGAATCTTTGTCTGATGTGGACACTTCCACCAAATCCTCAGAGTATGTAAATGTTTGTTTCCCGTTGCACTTCCTGTCTTGTGCAGTTTAAATCTATTTGCACACAGTAGTTGTGTTTATTTTTTCTGGGTTTCTTTCTGTCTGTAGTTAATTGTGTGTCTGTCTTGTGTCTGAGTGAAATTACACCGGAGTCAAATTCCTAGTCTGTGAACACATACATGGCAGATAAAGCTGATTGTGGTATTTGACTGACCCGGTCGTCCCCACGTGTCTGAGACGGACGAAGAGACGTGGGGACGACCGGGTCAGTTTTTAAACAGAGCGGTTAAAGATATCTGAACTTTCTGGTTTCTACAAGCAGCTCTTTGGATCTGAGGTCTGAGGATCTTGGTTCAAACGGTACCTGGCTGCTGGAGCTGCCTCCGTCTCCGTCCTCCACGCACACGAGCTCGTCCTCCTCCTCGTCCTCCTCCGCCTCCTCCATGTAATTCTCGTCGTCGCTCAGCTCGATGATCTCCCCCGCCAGCTGTCTCCACTGCTCTTCCTCCGTTCCCTCCACTGCTCCGTTACCTCGCAGGGCCGCCTCCCTCTGCTCCTCGCTCTCCCCCTCCTCCACCTCTCTGAACATCAGCCCCCCGTCCCTCTGCAGCTCCACCACGCCGCCCTCCACCCTCCTGACCAGCAGGCCGCCCACAGGAGACGACCTCGGGGCCTCCGCTCCGAGCTGAGCTGAGGAGTCGAGGAAGGAGCAGGAGGCGGGAGGTGCGAGGACGCCTGAGCTGTCAGAAAGCATTGGTCCGTCTCTGTGGCCTTCCTCACAGCTGCCTCCTGCCTCCTCCTCCTCCTCCTCCTCCTCCAGCCCCTGCTCAGTCTTCAGCTGGAGCACAGGAGGCAGCAGGCAGTCACTCTGCGTGGAGCTGCTGCTCGTTAGAGGATCTTCTCCTGGCAGATGATGATCTGACTCCACCTGCCCGTAGCCGAGATGAGACTGAACATCTTCTGCCTTCAGGTCCAGAGTCAGCGCAGCGGCGTGGACTTCAGCGCCGGCCCTGGACGCCCGGGCCTGGAGGAGAGGGGAGGGAGCAGCGGCAGGAGTCGGAGCAGCCGAGGAGGACAGAGACGAGCAGGAGGCGGCGGACGAGCACACGGAGGAGGCGCACGCTGCATGAACCACGGCCCCCCCGGTGGAAGCAGCCGCGGGGACGCCGGGGTCCAGAGGGAGGTCTCCAGGACTTCTGGGTTTACAGTTCGATGCCGCAGACGCCTGCAGGTCGGGGAAGATGGCGTGACACGCCCGCACCAGCTCCCGGACCCCCAGCCGCTCGGCCAGCTCGTACAGGACCCCCACGTCGATGAGGTCGGTCAGGATCTCCCCCGTGTACACGAACGTCAGCACCTTCTCAAAGTTGGCCGGTGAGATGAACTCCAGGGAGAAGGTGGCGGTGGAGGAGGAGGTGGGCGCCCGGGCGAACAGGGTGCAGAAGTAGGTCCCGGAGCAGGCCAGCACCGCTCGGTGCGCGGCGAAGGTTCGATTCCTGACCTGAAGGAACACGTCACAGAAGCGCCGGGCCTGGCGGCAGCGGTTGAGCTCGGTGAGGAGGCCGGAGGCGTGGCCCGGCGCCTGCAGCCGGATCCTCATCCCTGCTGCTGGGCTGAGAGGCCAGGACACATCTTCATCATCACAAACATCAAGATCATCTTCATCTATTTAATGTTTATCTTCATCTGTTTAATGTTTATCTACTCAGACGTTCGCAAACAGAAAATACACAGAAAACAACAGAGGTGGATAAAACATGAATATATCCCTCCTCTTCTTCATCTATAACTTCTCCCCTTCATCTATCCTTCCTCCTCTTCATGTATCCCTCCTTTTCTTCACCTATTCCTCCTCTTCTTCATGTATCTCTCCTCTTCTTCATCTATAACTCCTCCCCTTCATCTATCCTTCCTCTTTTTCATGTATCTCTCCTCTTCTTCATCTATCCTTCCTCTTCTTCATGTATCTCTCCTCTTCTTCATCTATAACTCCTCCCCTTCATCTATTACTCCTCCTCTTCATCTATCCTTCCTCTTCTTCATGTATCTCTCCTCTTCTTCATCTACTCTCCTCTCCTTTATCTATCTATCCTCTTCTTCATCTATAACTCCTCCCCTTCATCTATCCTTCCTCTTTTTCATGTATCTCTCCTCTTCTTCATCTATCCTTCCTCTTCTTCATGTATCTCTCCTCTTCTTCATCTATAGCTCCTCTTCTTCATCTATAACTCCTCCTCTTCATCTATCCTTCCTCTTCTTCATGTATCTCTCCTCCTCTTCATCTATCCTTCCTCTTCTTCATGTATCTCTCCTCTTCTTCATCTATCCTTCCTCTTCTTCATGTATCTCTCCTCTTCTTCATCTACTCTCCTCTTCTTTATCTATCTATCCTCTTCTTCATCTATAACTCCTCCCCTTCATCTATCCTTCCTCTTCTTCATGTATCTCTCCTCTTCTTCATCTATCCTTCCTCTTTTTCATGTATCTATCCTCTTCTTCATCTATAACTCCTCCCCTTCATCTATCCTTCCTCTTCTTCATGTATCTCTCCTCTTCTTCATCTATCCTTCCTCTTTTTCATGTATCTCTCCTCTTCTTCATCTATCCTTCCTCTTCTTCATGTATCTCTCCTCTTCTTCATCTATAACTCCTCCCCTTCATCTATAACTCCTCCTCTTCATCTATCCTTCCTCTTCTTCATGTATCTCTCCTCCTCTTCATCTATCCTTCCTCTTCTTCATGTATCTCTCCTCTTCTTCTTCTATCCTTCCTCTTCTTCATGTATCTCTCCTCTTCTTCATCTATCCTTCCTCTTCATCTACTCTCCTCTTCTTTATCTATCTATCCTCTTCTTCATCTATAACTCCTCCCCTTCATCTATCCTTCCTCTTCTTCATGTATCTCTCCTCTTCTTCATCTATCCTTCCTCTTCATCTACTCTCCTCTTCTTTATCTATCTATCCTCTTCTTCATCTATAACTCCTCCCCTTCATCTATCCTTCCTATTTTTCATGTATCTCTCCTCTTCTTCATCTATCCTTCCTCTTCTTCATGTATCTCTCCTCTTCTTCATCTATAGCTCCTCTTCTTCATCTATAACTCCTCCTCTTCATCTATCCTTCCTCTTCTTCATGTATCTCTCCTCCTCTTCATCTATCCTTCCTCTTCTTCATGTATCTCTCCTCTTCTTCATCTATCCTTCCTCTTCTTCATGTATCTCTCCTCTTCTTCATCTACTCTCCTCTTCTTTATCTATCTATCCTCTTCTTCATCTATAACTCCTCCCCTTCATCTATCCTTCCTCTTCTTCATGTATCTCTCCTCTTCTTCATCTATCCTTCCTCTTTTTCATGTATCTCTCCTCTTCTTCATCTATCCTTCCTCTTCTTCATGTATCTCTCCTCTTCTTCATCTATAACTCCTCCCCTTCATCTATAACTCCTCCTCTTCATCTATCCTTCCTCTTCTTCATGTATCTCTCCTCCTCTTCATCTATCCTTCCTCTTCTTCATGTATCTCTCCTCTTCTTCATCTATCCTTCCTCTTCTTCATGTATCTCTCCTCTTCTTCATGTATCTCTCCTCTTCTTCATCTATCCTTCCTCTTCTTCATGTATCTCTCCTCTTCTTCATCTATCCTTCCTCTTCATCTACTCTCCTCTTCTTTATCTATCTATCCTCTTCTTCATCTATAACTCCTCCCCTTCATCTATCCTTCCTCTTCTTCATGTATCTCTCCTCTTCTTCATCTATCCTTCCTCTTCTTCATGTATCTCTCCTCTTCTTCATCTATTTCTCCTCTTCTTCATCCATCTCTCCTTTCCTTCATGTATCTCTCCTCTTCTTTATCTATCCTCTTCTTCATCTATTTCTCCTCTTCTTCATCCATCTCTCCTTTCCTTCATGTATCTCTCCTCTTCTTCTCTTCTTCATCTATCCCTCCTCTTCTTCATCTATTTCTCCCTTTCTTCATCAATCCCTCCTCTTCTTCATCTATCTCTCCTCTTCTTTATCTATCTCTCCTCTTTTTTATCTATCCCTCCTCTCCTTCATCTATCTCTCCTCTTTTTCAAGTATCCCTCTTCTCCATCTCTCCCTACTCTTCTTCATCTGTTTCTCCTCTTCTTCAGCTCTACCTCATATATCCCTCCTCTCCCTCATCTCTCTTTTATCTATCTCTCCTCTTCTTTAGCTATCCTTCTTCTCTTCTTCATCTATCCCCCCTCTTCTTCATCCATCTCTCCTCTTCTTTATCTATCCCTCCTCTTCTTCATCTATCTCTCCTCTTTTTCAAGTATCCCTCTTCTCTTTCATCTCTTCTTCATCTCTCCCTCCTCTTCTTCATCTATCTCTTCATCTATCTCTCCTCTTCTGCATCTCTACCTCATATATCCCTCATCTCTCTTTTATCTATCCCTCCTCTTCTTCATGTATCCCTCCTCTCCATCGCCTCTTCTTCATCCCTCCCTTCTCTTCTTCAGCTATCCCTCCTCTCCCTCATCTCTTCTACATCTATCTCTCCTCTTCTTCATGTATCCCTCCTCTTCTTCAGCTATCCATCATCTTCTTCAGCTATCCCTCCTCTCCCTCATCTCTTCTTCATGTATACATCCTCTTCTTCATCTCTCCCTCCTCTCCCTCATCTGTTCTTCATGTATCTCTCCTCTTCTTCATGTATCCCTCCTCTCCTTCAGCTATCCCTCCTCTACCTCATCTCTTCTTCATGTATTCATCCTCTTCTTCACCTATCCCTCCTCTCCTTTATCTCTCCTTCATGTATCCCTCCTCTTCTTTACCTCTCCCTCATCTCTTCTTCATGTATCCATCCTCTTCTTCAGCTATCCCTCTTCTCCCTCCTCTTCTTCAACTATTCATCCTCTCCCTCATCTCTTCTTCAGCTAACCCTTCTCTTCTTCACCTCTCCCTCCTCTCCCTCATCTCTTCTTCATGTAAACATCCTCTTCTTCACCTATCCCTCCTCTCCTTTATCTCTCCTTCATGTATCCCTTCTCTTCTTCACCCCTCCCTCATCTCCCTCATCTCTTCTTCATGTATTCCTCCGCCGCAGCTCCTCACAGCATCTTACCCGCTCAGAGTGCTCTTCAGCCGGGGAGGATCTTGGTTTTTCTCCGGTGTTTTTCACACTAGCTCCGCTGCTCGTCCCCACATCATCAGTTTTGTTTTCCTTCTGTTATAAACCTCTTCTTCCTCTGTCGCGTTTTTGTGACGTATGTCAACAAAGCAACAAGCGAGGTCGCCCCCTTCAGGCCGGACGAGTCACTGCAGTGAAAGGGATCCAGACAGGAAGTCAAATACTTCACTGAAGTAAACAAATAAACTAAATGTACTCGAGTAGAAGAAAAGTACCACATTATCTTTTCTAAGTGATTAGAAGTAAATAAGTACTCGCTTTGAATATACATATATCATATTATAATACAATATCAGTCACATGAACAAGATCATTAATTATTATCTGAGAAATCAAGGGAAATGTTGAAATATATCAAATATCACAATGTTCAAGAAAGTGAAACAAATTATTCTGGATCCACCCACTGCTCCAGACAGACACACAGACACACTGACACAAAAGCAGACACACACACACACAAACACACACACACACACACACACACACAGACAGTCACACAGACAGACACACAGACACAAACACAGACAGACAGACATACAGATAGACACACAGACTCTCAGACACATAGACACAAAGACAGACACACAAACACATACACAGAACCACATAGACACACAGACACACACACAGACACACACACAGATACACAGACACACACACACACAGACACACACACACACACACACACACACACACACACACACACACACACACACACACACAGACAGACACACACAGACAGACACGCAGACACACAGACAGACAGACAGACAGACATACACACACACAGACCCACACACACACAGACACACAGACCCACAGACACACAGACCCACAGACACATAGACACAAAGACAGACACACAAACACATAAACAGACCCACACAGACACACAGACACACACACACACACACACACAGACACACACACACACACACAGATACACAGACACACACATACAGACACACAGACACACAGACAGACCCACACACAGACACACAGACAGACCCACACACACACAGACAGACAGACAGACAAACACACAGACCCACAGACACAAAGACAGACACACAGACACACACACAGACCCACACGGACACATAGACACACAGACACATAGACACACAGACAGACACACAGATACACACAGACACACACAGACACACAGACCCACACACAGACACACACAGAGACACACAGACACATACACAGACACTTAGACACACAGACACACACACAGACATTACACACAGATAGACCCACAGACACAAAGACAGACACACACACACAGACCCACACAGAGACATAGACAGACACACACACAGACCCACACACACAGACACACAGACACACACAGACACACACAGACAGCATCATTCTGCAGCAGCTGATGAGCTGAGACATAAACACAAGGTAAAAGACCAATGATCATAATAACTCAGATTTCTTTTTGTACAAACTTTATTTTATTCTGATAACTATTTGTTTGAGCTCATGAGGGATTCACTCGACCACCAAGTGTCAAAGTGACAGTGACACCTGCACCTGCTTCATACTGGGAGTCATGGGATCGACCTACACAACAGGAATATGAGTATGAATCATGTCGTCATCCCAAATCAAACTTTCAACAAATAGCCACATGTTTACACATGTCAAACTTTTTTTTGTTTAGTTTTTTACTGGTTTATGTTTTTGTGACGTGTCAGAGGATAAGAAATTATAAAAGACAATGAAAAAAACAAACTTGACATATTTTCAAAACTACCTGTAAGAAAACATTTACAAAGTCTGTGTCTTCGTTACAGAGTGAAACATTAAGTTTGTAGTATAGATACATTTACAGAATATTAAAGTCCTTGACCTGTGAGAGTAACACTGACATATTTCATATTCCAAAACCATTCATGTTTCTAGTCTAAGCAGAATAATCTCAGCCGATCCCTTTATATATATATAAACGGACCTTAACACTGCGGCAACAGGGACACGCAACTAACACCAGGACGTTTTGTAGGTTTATGTTTTATCTGTCAAGCCAAAGGAAGGAAAGCAGGTTTTGGTCCAGTCAAAGAAGACGTGAGTAGAAGCAGCTCCCTGGAGACGTGAGGCTTCTCCCTCAGAGGATTATTGCACTTCATCTGGACGAAGTGGAACCGGAGCAGATCCAGAGTCAGCTCGGAAACTACAGACCACGGCTACAGACTTCTACTCGAGTCATTTCGTATTTGAGGTCGACAACAACACAGCGTCTCAGCAATATTACATCTGTCATCGACAACATGGTGAATATTGCTTTTTTTAAGTTGTTTGATATGTTGTTCAGTCTTCAGAAGCTTTTTTTTTTTTTAAATCATTAGTTCTGTGATTTGTTCTTATGGTACAGACTCCTCCCCCTCAGCGTCTGCAGCCCGAGCTACGACACCCGCTTCCTGGAGCTGGTCCGGCCCAGGCTGGCGGTGCTGGAGCGGCGGGAGAGGACGGGCGTGGCCGTGGTGGGGGACGTCTCGTTAGGACAGCCGTGCTGGAGCAGAATGTCCATGCAGCCTTTGCTCCCGTTCTTCCGGGCCATCATCATGGCCGTCTGGCCTTGGCCGTCTTTCGCCTTCACGTCGATCCCGTACTGCAGAGGAGAGAGAAGACGATTCATGGACGGAGTGATGTTAACAGGTAGAACAGTGAGAGCTGTTAGACTCAAACAACTGAATTCAGTTCATTACCACGGAGGAGCTTCACCTGACCAACACCGACAAGACTGTGACGTCTCATTAATGGGAAACACAAATGCAACAGGAACAACACAACCTGTTCGTGGACACGTGAGTCGAGTGAGTTGTCGTTTGTGAAAACCTAGTGAAGTCAGTTGCTGCTTTGAATGTGACGCTTGTTGAGTTGAGATGTTTCAGATGCTTGAAGAATCCGAAAAGACAGAAAACATTTGATCCACAACACGTAAACAAAACTCACATTTTAAGCAGCGACTGATTCGTCCAGGTTTCAGTGACTCAGCTCGTTTCACTGTCAACATCCGTTGCTGCTCACGTCCTTTGTGGTTTTAGCTCGATCAGTTGCATTGAGGCTTTTATATCCGTGTTTCCCATTAACAAGCTTAATGTTCTTTGTGAAAACTTGCTCACAAACAAACAGCATTTAAAACCACTCCTCTGTGGACATGATTAAATCAGCATCCATCAGATTGAGAAGATTCATAATTCATCTGCAAAACTAAACTACCAACCAGGAAAAGGAGATAATTCCAGGACCATAAAACTCAGCTTCCCTGCACATCACTTGTTTTTTTAATCTTCTCCACATCCCACTTTATTCTGGAACCTTCACATTCTATCAACATGGACGAATCCATGAGGAGAGGAGAGACCCACCCAGACGAGCAGCTGAGTCATGACCACGTCCCCCAGCAGACAGGCAGCGTGCAGGGCGGTGCGCGGCGCTGAGGTGGAGCCGGCGGGCGGAGCGTTGATCCACTCCTTGGTGCTGTGGGCGAGGAGGAGCAGCAGCCGGGGCAGGTCCCTCTCCGTCACCGCAGACAGAAGCCACCCCGGAGGACCGTCCTCGGGCAGCTGGGTCCCCGGGGTCGGCTGGAGAGGACTGACAAACGCCCGCTGCTCGTACTTCGCACGGATCCAGGACTCTCGTCCCTCACTAGGGAAACAGACACACAACCAGGAGACACAGGGTCAGTGTGTGTTCACATGTGCAACGTAGATGAGGATGTGATCTTCTCACAAAGAGAAATCTCAGCAGAAAGAAGACGTCTTAGCGAACATCATGTTTTTAGTTCTGATGTCTGAGGGAAAAGTTATGTAAACTTTCAATCAATCACCAAAATCTGATCAGTTCATCTGTGAGTGTCAGAGAACATTTGTACCAAATGTTAAAGGATTCACTCGAGAAGTTTTAATGAAACATGTTCAAGAGGCAAAAAAAGAACTTAGTCAGGTCCCGGTGACTCTGACCTTTGACCTTTGACCTCCTTCTCTGAGTCAAAATGATGTGAAGAATTCCCTCGAGGTGTTTCTGAGATTCTACATCACAGCTCTAGTTTCAACAATTCACAGGTCCCAGTTAAAACCTCTTTCACACAAATGTTATCAGATCTCTGTGGGTTTTCAAAACTCAGGGAAACCAGTTGAACTGAAGCTGATGGAAGCTGATGGAAAAGAGGCTTTATAGACTAATAGTTAAGAATAATAAGTTAAACAAAACATTTGAAAATGTCTTTTCACTGATCAGATCACAAACAGATCACCTCCCAGGTCCCAGGAGCTGAAAGCAGAGGTGGAACCCACCGTGTGGCGTTGGGCGTGGGCTTGGTTCGGCCCTGCGTGCAGCCCTCCCAGATGCTGTTGGCCATGTGGTTCCCGATGGCGGCCAGGACCTGAGTGAGCTCGGGGGGCCAGTCGTCCAGGTCCAGAGAGCGGACGCGGGACAGGTGAGTCCCCAGGTTCCGATGGATCCCCGAGCACTCGATGCAGATCAGCGAGCCCAGGTTGAGACTGGCCCAGGTGGGATCTGCAGGGAGAGAGAGGGGGGGCAGGTTACAGGAAGTGGTTTCTTCTTCTGGGGCCTGAGTGGTGCAGACAAACGGGTCCAGGACGAGACCCAGACTGGTGGAGATTCTATTTTCTTGTTCTTAATGTTGACACCGTTTTCTTTACAATCTTTTCTTTACAATTTTATCTTTTTCTATAAGTTGTCCACTTAATGCTCAGATCCATTTCGTCCCGGCCACTAGGAGGCCATCGTCTCCACATCTGTTTGCTGTGCTGGTGAGAGCCGAGTTGTCAGTAGAGGTTTGTGGAGCAGGAACAAACAGTGTGACCTGGGACTCGGCCTCGGGCTGTGACTGTGCATGAAAACAGAAACGTGCAGCCGGAGGGGAAGACGTGTGGAACTCACTGGGAGCCTCGCAGTCCACACACAGGCCGTTGCCTTTGGCGTTTCGGACGGCCTGAAGCGCGACGGCCTCGCTCTGACTGGTCCGACGGGCCTGGACACAACACACAACACACACACAACACACACACAACACACACACAACACACACACACACAAATCAGTATTCACAGGATCCACAGAAGATGAAGGAGAAGCAGAAAATCATCATGTGATTTATTATTTACTCTTCAGGGAATCAGATCTAAAGGCTGAGGACAAACTGTGAGAACGAAGACCAGAGTCTGGACGACACTTAAAGTCCATCACCTTCCTAACGTCAGTATGACACAGTGTGTTCATGTCAGTGTGTACCTTGTTCCTGCCGCTCTCACACGACTGCAGACTGGCCAGAATCTGGCTCTCGATAGCCGACACCCACGAGTCCCTGTCCTCCAGACTCTTGGCCTCGAAGTGCCACGTCTGTCCCGTGAAGGACACCACGATGAAGTCTGCGTTCTCCTCGTCTGCAGGAGAAGAACAAACCCAGCTGAGACCTGCACGTGCTACACAGGGGGCCAAGCTACCGTGGACGGCCATTTTGGATCTACAGTCAGGGGATCCGTTCACACCTGGTGTCATGATGTGTCCTGAATGGGACCAGATCAGATCAAATGAACATGGACCTCGCTTCTGTCCATGAAGACCAAATTTGATGATTTTACCAAGTGTGTGTCTGTGTGTGTGTGTGTGTTTGTGGGTGTGTGTGTGTGTGTGTAATACCAGGTGTGAACGGGGTTGTTGAACTTAACACAAAAATACAAATGTGACAAACAAACTAAATTTTGACAGAAGTTGAAAACAGATGAAAAGTGAACAAATGAAGAACTGAGGATTCTGTGGGTGAACGTATGAAAACAGAGGCCGAGCGTTGATCTGCTCTCACTCGTTACCTGTCTTATTAATGTTTCTCAAGCTACCAAAGCTCTTTAATTTCCACATTTTACGTTTGGCTGCAGAGCGAGAGACAAGCAGAGGGGAAGAGAGAGAGAGAGAGAAGCACATGTTAGGAGGTGAAGAAGCATTCAGAGGAAGACCAACACCTCGGCTGGATCCCGTCCTCACAGAGGAGAGAGGAGAGAAGGAATCAGAAAACAGGAAAGTGATTAAAACTACTTTTGATCACATGTGGCGACAGAAGCATCAGATCCTCCTCTTCCTCAAGAAGCCTCAATTATGCTCAAAGGTTTCATTTTCAAGAAGAAGAAGAAGAAGAAGAAGAAGAAGAAGAAGAAGAAGAAGAAGAAGAAGAAGAAGAAGAAGAAGAAGAAGAAGAAGAAGAAGAAGAACGTTACCTTCAGCCTGTCCCACGGCTGCGTCTCCTTTCTGGTTCATGCTCTTCTTCCTCCTGTTCTTCTTCCTGTCGCTCATGGGAGACGACTGTCCCACGTCCTTTCCGGCAAAAGGACAGGCCGTCCCTTCAAGGGCGTCTGACATCATAATAATGATGATGATGATGATGAGAAGGAGGAGGAAGAAGAAGAATACATTTTGTAAATATTTGAAGGTTTACAGATAAACAGAAAGCAGATAACAACATATTTAAAGACACATGTCGTATTAAACAGTCAAAACTGTCTTAATCAAGTTGTTTACAGGGGTTTTCACTTCCTGTGTACGTACCAACACTTTGTGCTTTGGTGGACAACGAGGACGAGCAGCGCTGGAGACCTCTGTCTCCACCTTGAGGCGACAGTCCACCGGAGCGATCCTCCACCACGGACAGGGTGGACGGACACAGCTGAGGGACTGAGGGACGAGAGGACGGAGAGTCAATCACATTCTGACTTTGTGTAACTGGGCTGGTTTTAAACCTGCAGTGTTAATAAAAGACGCTCGGGGACATGTGTGTATGTGAGGTCGTACCGGTGCTGGTGCTGTCGCCGGCCGGCGGCTCTTTGCTCAGCCCGTTGACTCCAGGTAAGAGGCCGGGGGCCGCAGGGGGGGGCCCCGTGGGAGCCACCGCCCTCGGAGGACGTTTCCCAGGAACTTTAACCGTCACACGAAGCAGGTCGATGTCCTTCCCGTGGACATTCTGTGTGTAATCCTGAAAGATACACAACACACTGACTTTAACACTGAAGAGGTCGGATGTGTTCCAGACTTTTTTTATTGATTCCTCAGAGGATAATTCATGGATATTGATATTTATGTGTGAGTGTAGTTTGGTGCAGATCCAAGCAGAAATCTGGATCTGGTGAATTTAATTGTTAGTTTGGAGGATCACACGGTGGAAGGAGCTGTTATGGTTACAGGTAATACACGGAATAAATATTTTCAGTCCAGCATCGGATGAAACTTAATGTCAAATATATCACTGAATGTTCCCGGTAATCAAAATTAAAGGTTCAGTGTGTAGAATGTAGTGACATCTAGTGGTGAGGGCGCATGTTGCAGCTGAACACCCCCCCCCCCCCTCTCCCAAACCAGAGAGAGAACCAGTTTGAGCTACTGTAAAAAAAACATGGCCGCCACCGTAGAGACGACCCGCTCCCGATGTAAATATAAAGTATTTAAATCACTGGGATTGTTCGGCTGTTTGAGAAGAACCTGGTTTTCACTGAACCCACTGAGGTGAGTTCTAAACAGCTGCACAGTGAGAACCTCTGTGTGTTCTGCTGTGGGAATCGATCCACCGGCGGTGTTCTCTTACGCTGGAGCTGGAGTGGTACGACAGCGAGCCGCTGCTGGTCAGGGTGACGTACTTCTTCTTCCACTCCTTGTTCAGCGAGCTCCCACTCCTCTTCCACAGGATGCTCTGTGGAGAACAAACACCAAGGTCAGCCAATCGCAGCCAGCGACACGTTGGACCGGCCTAAATTTAGAGTCGACATCAGAGAGCGGCTCTTCAAAGTGCAGCGCAGACAGAGAAACAGCTGAAAGCACAATATTAATATAACACCCCTGAGGAAGCGTGAACAGCATCAAATAAGATGGTTTTTTTTGTGCTGCTTATGTAAGAAGTAATAAATAGAGAAGAGCATCTTTGTTCCCACCTGAAGAAGAAATCAGCAAATTACTGAGCTGCAAGCAGCCGAAGCTGCTCAGTGAAGATCCTGATTATCGGTTTCACTGTTTGTTACGTGAGATACGATCAAATACTGAAGATAAGATATGAGACGCAATGTGATACGATACCATGAGATAAGAAAAGATAAAAGTTGATAAGACAAGATTGTATATGATACAATAAGATACAATAAGATAAGATAAGATACAAGCTGATAAGACAAGACTTGATATGATACGATATGATACAATTACATACAATAAGATAAGATAAGATATAAGTGGATAAAACAAGATTTAAGATTAAGATTAAGATTAAGATTAAGATATGATATGATAGCGTAAGATACAATAAGATACAATTAGATACAATAAGATAAGATACAATTAGGTACAATAAGATACAATTAGATACAATAGTATCTAATTGTATAAGATAAGATAAGATGGGCTGCGATATACGATACTACATTCTACAACGTCAGATAAGTAACGATACAAGACGATGAAATATGAAAATAGACGAGAGAAGGAGTGAAAGACCCCAAAAAAGAAAATACAGAGAATATGAAAATAATTTACACTTTTAACTACAGATTGAAATATCACCAGTACAAGTAAAGTTCAGTAGCACAAGGATGTAAACTGTATTTGTGTATTATGTCTAAGGAGATATGGAAATAGATGAACATATATATATATAAATGCATATATAGACTGTCAAGAAGTATATAGGCACTATGACAGGTATAGTACACACTAGTAGTACAAGTATACAAATAGTAGTAAGTTAGTAAGTGAGTACAAACCTGTTTGATGGGAACCCCCCGGGCGCCGCTCTGGTCTCCTTTAGCGTCGGCAGCTTTCTTATCCGAGTCGCGGTTCTGAAACAAACACAAACAAACACAAACAAACACAAACAAACACAAACCAACATGAGAACCTTCGTGGTCACAGGAGCAGAGAGTCACCGGCTGTGAGTGAGATGATGGTGAAGAGGAACACGAGGAGTGAGACCACTGACCTTGAAGAGGGAGGGGCGTCTCGGGATGCCCTTCATCGCTCGTGAGCTGACGCTGCCCCCCCCCTCGCCCTGTGCCACCCGCAGCTCTCTGTGACTCACCACGGGGGTGGAGGGGAGGGAGTAGGCGTAGCCCCCACTGCTGGGGCCATTACAGGTCTGAGAGGTCAGAGGTCAGGATGCAGCGGGAGGGATGGAGGTGAGAGGGAAGAGACGGACAGGTGGGGGGGGGGGGGGGGGGGGAGATGGGATGAGATGAGTCAAACAGCACGTGACCGTGGACAGAATGAATCTTTCAGTCGGGGAACAAGACGATGTGATAATCATGGAGCTGAGATGGATGATGAACGACCTGGAGGTGACGTCTCAGATTACACTTCAGCTTGATGGACGACTTTAACTTCCTAATGCATGAAGCTGATCTGCAGCTGAACGCTACACAACCAGACGAACGCTACACAACCAGACGAACGCTACACAACCAGACGAACGCTACACAACCAAAAACTGACCAGAGAGAAACGTTCAGGTACTTTCACCTCCAGCAACAAGGTCACGTTTCCTTTTCCTCTGTTCGTTCACAGGACTAAAAACAAAACGACTGATTTGAATCTGACTCGTTACATTTTGGTGCTGATCCGGAAAATTAACCAAACAAACCAACCAGCACAGGAAGAGGAGGGGGGGGGGGGGTTGGGGGGGAAACATCACGCCTGTGCTGGAAGGTCATTGATCACAGCTCATTACAGAACTGACACATCATTCTAATTATGTTGTTATGTTTAAATTAATTCATAGTTTCAATCTTTTTGTTGTTTCATGTGCAAGGGGCTCAACCTGATTAAGACCTCAGTGCAGTTGTTGGGTTGGGGGGTGTGGGGGGGTGTGTGGGGGGGTGGTACCTGTCCCGGCAGCGAGGCGGACCCGGGCGTGGAGCCTCCTGAGTGACTGGGGGAGTTGGGGAGAGACTTGCAGGCCTGCAGCGCCGCCTGCTTCTTCTGAGCCACGATCTTCTGAGCGGCTGGAAAACACATTGAACTGTTCAGTGACTCTTCAGTCCTCGTGTGGAGGGAACGAGAATCTGAGAGAACTCACCCTCTGAAAACACCCGGTCCACGTTGAACCCGTAGGTGGCGCAGGTCTCGTAGAACAGCGAGTGGCGCACGTCCACACACAGCTGCCGGGCTCGCTGGTCCTCGATCACACGGGGGTTAGAGCTGCTGATCTTATCTGAGTGAAGACACAGGATTAGAGTTTAGACTGAGGAGCTCTGCAAGACAACAGGGAGAGAAACTTCTGTTTGCTCTGGTGTTCACTTCAATCTGTGTACTTTAAAGATCTCATGGTACTTTGCGTCAAATCAACTTTTCTCTTCTCATCATTTTAAGTTAATTAAACGCTTTTGTCTCTTTTGAATGCAACATTTTTAAATCTTTAATGAAGTGTCCTTTAAATCCTTCAGTTAACTCCTGGACTAATTCCAGAAATATCCGTCTGTCTGTGTGTCTGTGTGTCTGTCTGTGCTTCTGTGTGTCTGTGTGTCTGTGTGTCTGTCTGTGCTTCTGTCTGTGTGTTTGTCTGTTTGTCTGTGTGTCTGTGTGTCTGTGTGTCTGTGTGTTTGTGTGTCTCTCTTTATGTGTGTTGTGTGTCTACCTGTGCTTCTGTGTGTCTGTGTGTGTGTCTGTTTGTCTGTGTGTCTGTGTGTCTGTGGGTCTGTGTGTCTGCCTGTCTGTCTGTGCTTCTGTGTGTCTGTGCTTCTGTGTGTCTGTGTGTCTGTGTGTCTGTGTGTTTGTGTGTTTGTGTGTCTCTCTGTATGTGTGTTGTGTGTCTACCTGTGCTTCTGTGTGTCTGTGTGTTTGTGTATCTGTTGTGATCTTAATCTTAGTAACTCAATAACCTCTCTAACCTGAAATGTGTTGACGGAGCTAAAGAACTATCAGTCACATAAACTCAAAGTTTACTCAGGAAATTAAAGTTAAACTTTTGTCCCTTCTGGTTTCCTGTCCGTGCCCCTGACTGGTTTCCAGTACACCGACCTTGCGTGCCGACCACTATGAGCGGCAGGTCCGTGCGGAAGGTGCTGAGCTGGCTGTAGAGCTGGTACAGGTCCTGGAAGCTGGCCTCGTTCTCCAGACTGAAGACCAGGATCACAGCGTCGACCCAGCTGCAGAACTGAAGGGGGGGGGGGGGGGGGGGGGGTTAGCTCCCGGGGCTCAGGCCTGATGCACGAGGACACACACTCACTGCTCACACTCAGAAAAGCACCTGAGCATCAGGCGGTCCGGCCTCCTCCCGGATCAGCAGCAGGTGACTCTGTCCGTCCACCAGCACTTCCTTCTTGTACCGGCCGCCTGACAAAGACACAACCAGCAGCTGGTGAGCGTCTCTGGATATCACACATATCACACATCTGATATCAGAACCTGTCTGAGATCAGTTTCTTACCATCAGTCTTCTCCAGAGCAACATAACTTCCTGTGATGTATTTGTTCACCAGCGCTGACTTTCCGCTTTTCAGACTTCCCAGAATGCCCTGAGAAGCAGGAAGGAAACACACACGTTTTAAATATAACTAGATAAACTTTTCAGTTCCTCCATCAAATTATGTTTTTGTTCCTGTTGGTGTGTATCAGAGAGATTTTACATTCCTGCTAATGGACTGATGTGATGGAAGAAGTACTCAGATCTTTTACTTACTTTAATAAAAGAAAATGTATTTGAATACTGAAATAATAAAATGTTCTTCTCATGTGCTTTATTATAGAAGATGTGTAATAAACCATTGAGGCCATTTCCCTGTGACTATGATCCAGAGTTCATTGTTAATCTGCAGCTTCAGGTGGATTCTCTCACTGAACTTCAGCCTCAGACGTTTCAGTCACTATCAGATAAGAGAAGACGGCCACACCTCAGAGTGTGAGCAGCCGGAGACCAGAACCTGCAGACATCTGCATTACATAAGTTCAGAGTCACATAATATCTCTGCTTATTTTATCATTATTGCATTAAGGTTTATTTACTTTACGAGTTTTATCTGTAAGATAAGAGAATCACGAAGCCCCAGAATGTACTGGAGTGAAAATAACTACCAGATATGTTTTAAGAATCATAATTTAAGTTTAATTTAAACATCAAATTCCTTTACATTAAACTCAAATACTTCATACATCTCAAGTCTGGTTGTAATATATGCGAAGGTAACTTTACTCAAGTAGTATTTCTGAGTTATGAGTAATTAACTGAAGTATCACCCTTTTATTTTCACTTCACTACATTCATTCATTCACACATTGGAATAAATGCAGAGGAGTAAAAACAGAGTCGACTTGAAATGAGTGAATCCAAAGTTTTTGAGTGTAAAGTCAAATTAAAGTCTGAAGTTTTTCCCTCTGATTTAAACCCGGACTCAGTAACTGGAGTAAATCCTCCTGCTTCCTGTCTCCAGGTGAGAAGTGTCGGGGGGGCAGGACTCTTCTCACCAGCCTCAGCTCGGGGATGGATCTGCTCAGCGTCCACTCCTGGCTGTTGGCGATGTTCACTGGAGGGAGACGGACAGAGACAGAGAGACAGACAGAGAGTGAGACACATGTCCATCACTGGAGGGAGACGGACAGAGACAGACAGAGAGTGAGACACGGGTCCATCACTGGAGGGAGACGGACAGAGACAGACACAGAGTGAGACACAGGTCCATCCCTGTAGGGAGACGGACAGAGACAGACAGAGAGTGAGACACAGGTCCATCACTGGAGGGAGACGGACAGAGACAGACAGAGAGTGAGACACAGGTCCATCACTGGAGGGAGACGGACAGAGACAGACACAGAGTGAGACACAGGTCCATCCCTGGAGGGAGACGGACAGAGACAGACAGAGAGTGAGACACAGGTCCATCACTGGAGGGAGACGGACAGAGACAGACAGAGAGTGAGACACAGGTCCATCACTGGAGGGAGACGGACAGAGACAGACAGAGAGTGAGACACAGGTCCATCACTAGAGGGAGACGGACAGAGACAGACAGAGAGTGAGACACAGGTCCATCACTGGAGGGAGAGGGACAGAGACAGACAGAGAGTGAGACACAGGTCCATCACTGGAGGGAGACGGACAGAGACAGACAGAGAGTGAGACACATGTCCATCACTGGAGGGAGACGGACAGAGACAGACAGAGAGTGAGACACAGGTCCATCACTGGAGGGAGAGGGACAGAGACAGACAGAGAGTGAGACACAGGTCCATCACTGGAGGGAGACGGACAGAGACAGACAGAGAGTGAGACACATGTCCATCACTGGAGGGAGACGGACAGAGACAGACAGAGAGTGAGACACATGTCCATCACTGGAGGGAGACGGACAGAGACAGACAGAGAGTGAGACACAGGTCCATCACTGGAGGGAGACGGACAGAGACAGACAGAGAGTGAGACACAGGTCCATCACTGTGCCGGTGGAGACAGCAGCCGGCACCGGGGCCTGTGTGGGACAACCGGGCGTCTTAATGAATATAACCTTTCAGTCACACCGGGGATCTAACGCGCGGCAGCCACACCACTCGTTATCCACTTAGCTCCCCACTGACCAACAGCTGTGTGCCAGGGCCGGGGGGGGGGGGGGGCTCAAAGCCTGAGACCGGGGGGGCTGGAGGGAGAAAGGTCGTCTCCAACCAGAGGAGCTCTGTTACTGGATCCATATTCCATCTTGTTTGTGATACTTGATCCCAGAGCCCGAGCGTCGTCCTCCTCCCTTCATCTCCCCTCCCTTCTGATTCAGTTTCACACCTCTTTGAACCAAGTAGACAAATGGATCCAGTGAATTTAAATGTGGTTTTCAAAGGGGGCTGCTGGGTCCTGGTGGAGGTTTGAGCTCTCTGAACCCTTCTAGTTGAATTAGACGTTAAAATATAACTTACATCTTCTGCACAATTTAATTTACCAGCTACCAGTAGATGCTATCAGGTGTGAGCGGCTACCAGCCTCTATATAATGGATTCTATGAGAGCAGGCGCACAGTGTGAGCACAAGCAGAGCAGATCAACCAGGGACATGTGAGTGAGAGCATTAAAAGATCTGAACCGGAAATCAATAAGATGAAGAGACAAGATAAAGACACAGGAGAAAAAACCCACATGTGTGTTTGATGGAGACACACAACTGTGGCAGAGGAGGTGCGGTGCCCCCCCCCCCGGTGTGATGTGACGCTCACACTCTTGCTGCAGCTTCAGAGGGACGAGAACAGAGGAGTGAGGTCAGAGGTCAGAGGTCAGAGACACGCCGCTGCCACTCTATTAGGTTCAAACATGGATAAAACTGATGCACTCACATCGACTCAGATATTCACTTTTCATTCAAACTGATTCACAGAGAAGCTCATGACACTTTCTGATGATTTCTGTTGTGAAGCTTAGCCTCACGGATATTAAAGCAAAGGACAATATAGCAGAAACACTATGGGGGGGGGGGGGGGGGAGTGAATACAGCAGCAGCTCGACTCTCTGGAAACAGAAGGTTTGACCTCTAGTCGTCAAATTCAGGATTGATTTTGAGCCTTAATTGCTTGTTTTTCAGATTTCTAACTTTCTCTAGTTGAACTTTTGCACCTTTGTCCTCCAGGTTCTTCTGGACGTCCTCAGAGCTGGGATCTAGAACCGACTCTGCAGCGGCTGCGGCTAATCTCTGGAACGGCTTCAGAGACGTATAATCCGTCCCTCAGGACCCACTGCTTCTCACTGGCTTTCAATTAAAGTGGAGTTCGACACCTTGATTTCAATCCGCGGTTCTGCAGTATTTAAATTCTCAATCATTTATGATGTTTGACGTTTTCTTCTAAATCTAAACGCTTTCAAAATGATGAGAATAATATAATTTATCTCACTAACTAATCATTTCTGGGACAACATATCGTCCAACAGAATGTGTAATGATCACAGGCCCTTCCTTTCATTTTCAGTACTGCACCAAGTGAGAGGTTTACAGCTGTAGCTCGTAAATCTCTTTCATATCCAAGCAGAACTGGAAATGAACTAATCCTGAACGAATCAAATCAGAATTCGGATCGAGAACCTGGTGAATCTGATTTGAATCGATTTGGGAAACCAGTGGTTACACCCAGCCCCATGGAGGAGGGACATGACTGTCTGCACCATCCAGTGGTTGTTGAGAGATTTCACTCAAACCATGAACATGAACATGATACTGGCACCAGGGGGACGCACCGCCGACCATTACAGTAAGTATAGGATACATCATCTGGGAACCATGACTGTCTGTGCACTGTTTAATGGCAAATGGCTGCTGAACCAAACTAAACCAGACGCCAGATATTAGACAAAACCAAACGAGGAGAGGGAGAGACACCAGGGGCGAGCAGGAGGACGTGGTGTCAGTCCTCTGCTGGACACACGTCCTCCGTCCCTCGTCCTTCAAACACAGAGGATGAATTAACTGGAGCTGGGTCTGAATCTGTGGAGCGTCCGGCCAACGCTGCTTCACGAGAGAGAGAGAGTAAAAAAGAACAGAGGCTTATATACGAGCTGCGGCTGCAGGCAGCTCGAGACCGGGGGGAGAGCAACTCCTACCACACACACACACACACACACACACACACACACACACACACACACACACACACACACACATGACTGGGTCCATCTTGTCTGTCTTCCTGAGTCAAAGCCTCTTTATGGACGGACAGTGTGATCCTTCTGCTGCCTCCACACACACATCTCCACAGACACACACACACAGACACACACAGACACACTTACACACACACATCTCCACAGAAGCCAGTTATCTCCACTCCCCGCTCCCGACCAATCACGTGTGATCCTCTGTTCCTGAAGAATCGTTTTCTAACTTAACGTTGTGTCTTTTCTTTTCTTGGCAGATTCGTCACGATCGTGTGTCAACGCCTGGACACACACACGTATTCACACAAACACTCACACGTACACACCCGTCCACCTCCAGCTCCCCCCCCCCCCCCCCCCCCCTCGTTTCATCAGACTCAGCGGCAGAAGCAGCAGTTCTACCGGTTGCCATGGCAACACTTCCTCCTGCCCCGAGTGTGCGCGTGGGCGTGCACGTGTGTGAGTGTGGTTGTGTGGTTGTGTGTCTGTGTCTGTGTGTGTGTAGTCGGCGGGCCCACAGTCTCACTACTCGAGTGAATCCACAGTGTGCATGTGTAGCGGTGTGAATACACAATGAATGAATGAACATATGAAACACACGCTCACTCCCACAGCACGACACTCGCTCTGTGTCGCACACTGCAGCCACACAACAGTCACGCTCCTGTTTGCTTTTTGAATTCAAACGAAATGCTTGGCAGGGACGGAGACATGGGGGGGGGGGGGGGGAGGCAGAACGTGTAGTGGGCGGAATATCAAAGACCTGGATTAGAAATGTTCGTCCCTTTCTGATGTGGGTGAACAAATATGGTTTCACGCGTCTCCTTCGTGAAGCCGAGCGTCGCAATCCACCATCGTCTCCCCCTCGGCTTCATTATGAGATTTAAAGCCATGCTGGGAACGCTGTTTAAGTGTGTGTCTGTGTGTGTGTCTGTGTGTGTGTGTGTGTGTGTGTGAGACTGAGAGCAGAGATTAGCCCTCCAGCCGTGTGAAATCGGCCCGGCGCTCTGAGGGGAATTAGATCAAGACTGTCCAAGACGGTTCTATTGTGAGTCCGCACATCAAACATCATCCGTCACCACTCTGCAGCCGCACATGGTTTAAGGAAAATGTTTCTCGACGTGTAACAGAATTTAAATATTTTCTGTGTGGGGGGGCTCGGAGCGGATCAACCCCACCCAGCGCCTGGTGGAGGCCTGGGCACAGACGAGGTGGCAGCTCCGGGGGGGGGTTGTTTTGGCAAAGACCCGAAGACAGACTCTGATAAGGCTGGGTTGACAGGGGAGTTGTGTGTCTGTGTGCGTTTGTGACCTCTTACCTTCCTCCTCGCTGGAGTCTCTCTGGATGTAGACAGGGGGCGCTGTGGAGCCCACCGTCCCGGAGCTGCTCTTGGTGAAGATGCCGCTGATGAACTTGAGCATCTTCCTGTCCCTTGGCGGAGGCGCGCTGGCCCGGCTGCGCCTGCTGGACCAGGCCCAGGGTCCTCAGAGAGGCTGTTCAGGTCGCTGTTGTCCAACGTGCGGCTTTTCCCTTTGCGTGTGGGTTTGGATTCCCATGTTGGCCGGAGAAGGGAGAGAGGTGGAACCGGCCTTCAGCCTGTCCTTCCTGGGGATGTCTCTCATCACCGCAGCCAGACCACCTCCCGCCTCTATCGGTATTCCAGCATGAGCCTCGTCCCGCAGGTCCCTCCAGTCCTCCGGCCGGCTCGCCTCGGGCCCAGGAGGCCCTGCAGGGGCCCGGAGAACGCATCGGCACCCGGCAGTCCTTGCGGTCAGAGGCTCTGGCCGACGTGGGGCTGCGCTCTCTGCCGTTCCCGGGAGTCTCGGCCTCGGGGTGGCCACGCTGCTGTGAGACTTCAGGAGGCTGACGGCCGCTGTCCCGCCGGACGGATAGGGAGGCTGGTCCCTGGTCGGGGTGCCGGCTCGGCTCCACATGCACCTCCGCTGGTGGTGTTGTGGTGACAGAGGGAGAGCGGCACTGCTTTGCCTCTGGAGTGGGAAGAGTCGTCTCAACTCTGAGGTCTGTCCCTGGAGACCTGGTGGTGTGAGGTGTCTCAGCAGGTGAGGGGATGGACAGGCTGTACGGAGGCTGTTCACC
>NC_070631.1:2364472-2371972 GCF_947347685.1 Pleuronectes platessa
GTTCACGTCTCCATAAATATCTGCTGTTAGATCAGTTTATGATTTTTACATTACATGTCATTTGGCTGATGCTTTTGTCCAAAGCGACTTACAATTAGTACACTCAACATTTATGAGGGGCCATGTAGGGGTTCAGTATCTTGCCAAGGACACTTCGGCATGCAGATGGGGAATTGAACCGGCAACCTTCTTGTTGGAAAACGACCACTCTACCCCCTAGTCCACACCGCCTTTTTTTTACTTGTTGTTTTCTGCTCTTGCTTTTCCAGGAGGCACTTCTGAACTCTACGTGGGGAATGTTGGACAACAAGACCAAGACGGACCTGGAGAGTCAACTGAACTGCTGTGGCCTGCTCAACGGGACCAGCAGCCGGGCCCAGTTTGAACTGGACGTGCAGAACTGCCCAGCTGTAAGTGATGCAGCTGGTTTCCTTAATCCATTAAGATTCTTGATAGAATGATCTAAAACCTAAGTTTGAAGACAACCCCTGTTTTCCTAAGAGCTCACAGAACATTAAAACTTAAATTTCTCAGCTTCTGTATGAAGCATCAGCTCTGAATGAAAATCCTGCTCTAACAGCACAGGGGATTATTTAAATTGCAGCAGAATTTAACAGCGTTTAGTTTCTGCTTCATTCGTCCCATTTGGTCTTTAAATATAACGATAATTTGCATCGTAGATAAACAGATTTGTGTTTTTCTTTTAGCAGACTCAGTTAAAAGGAGGCCACTCTCTCTCTCTGCAGCTCTCAGAATAGATTTCGGGAGCTAAGCTGGGCTCACACACACACACACACACAGTTGACTCACACTGCTCATGACTAAAGGCCGTCTCCTTCTCTTTCTTTGTCCGTCAATCCAGTTTTGCAAAAAGGACGGTTTCTGTTTCTCCTGTGGGGACAAGATGCTGAACCATGCAACCGAGGCTCTGAAGATCCTCGGGGGCGTCGGGCTCTTCTTCAGCTTCACGGAGGTGAGCGTCCTCAGACCCACAACTTGTTATCATTCTATCATTCAACAGTGAAGTGTGAGGTCGTTACTACTATAATAATAATATGTGTAATAACTCAACCTGGAGTGTCACGTGCACACGCTCGACTCAGCTTGATACTTGATGTTCACAGGAGTCCTGCCCTGAGTTTGGATTTATAACATCATGTTGGACTTCACCGGCTGATAACTGGAGAATTTAATGGAGGAGTAAATAATTCTGGAGAAAGTAAAACCCAGTCTCCTCCTGTAGCTGCATGAGGGAACAACAGTAACAACACATCTGTCAAGTTCTTAGAAATACCCAAACCGGTGACGACTCCCTGTTCACTCTGCTGTGCTGATCTGATTCAGGATCAGTCGTCTCTCAGTGATGTTTCATAATGAACGTGGTGAGACTCTAGTGAGACCGAGTGCTCTGGAGTGAAGAGTGAGACTTTCTGCAGGAAACTGTGGATAATCTCTGCAAACTGATTTGTCACGGCAGAGACACACAAGCCCGAGGGGGGGGAAACAAGCCGCTAACAAAACTGCTCTGTTTGTGTTTTTGTCTCACACCTCCAGCATAAAACAGAAAGTTGTTGTGAAGTCACAGTTATTGTGCGAAACGTTTTTGTCGAGCATAAATGCAGCTTCAGAGTCTGAGACCTTTTACTTTTGTTCACTTGAGAATCTGTTAGGAGGTTGATTTTAGATTCCCTCCCTCACAGGTTCGATTCCCGGCCCTCTCCTGACAGAATATCACAGTGTGTTTCCCCCTCTCCCTGAACCCAGTCTAACCAGTGTTCTCCTTCCCACTCACAGATCCTCGGCGTGTGGCTCGCCGTGCGCTACAGGAACCAGAAGGACCCACGAGCCAACCCCAGTGCTTTCCTATAGTCCGCCCCTCGTCCGCAGTGCCGTGCCATAGATGCAGTTTTCAGACACACTGGCACAAACACACACACACACACACACACACACACACACACACACACACACACACACACACACACACACACACAGAGTAGTGCACATCTAGAGGCAGACACTCAGGCATATGATACAGGGCCACACCAACCACGACAACACACAACGAACGAGTGCACGCAGCACCTGACAAACACCGAGGAACACAACACAACACAACACTCTCACCTGAGATCCAGAAACCACAACAACCCGTCACTTTGATTTTCTTTTTGCCGGAGCCGAGGCTGCGACCTCTGGAAACTTGTGTATGAAAGGACGAGTTGTGTTACCAGGTCCTCGTTGTTGGCATCACGACGCAGCCTTGACTCGAGTTCCAGATTCCCTGCTCGGTTTCCTCATGCATGTGTCGTGCTCCTGCAGCGGCCTCTTCATTCCACACACAAACCAAGTGGCTGTGCATCAGATCCACTCTTATGCACCTTGAGTCCTTCCTCTAGCGTAGTGCCACCACCTCACACCACCTACACCCCTCTGGTCAGTGACGTGTGAGTCTGTAAATGTTCAGTGGGATGAGTCATTTGAATGAAAGACGACAAACTGGATGTGTAGAGTAGTTGTTGTTTTTTTGTGTGTGTTTATTGTTTTTTTTCCCGATGCCACAAATGCCGAGTTGGAACAGGTGTAGGGCGTGAGGGTAGATTTTAGGTGACGTAGTTGCTTGTCATTCTGGTTCTCGTATTTATGAACTGTAACTGAGCCAAACTAACTTTTAACAGTCGGAGACGTTAGGATGCCGCCGGACTGCAGCCGTGTTGTTGTACATACTCTTTAAATACTGTAGTTCTCAGAGCTCCTCCTCCTCCTCCTCCTCCTCCTCCTCCTCCTCCTCCTCCTCCTCCGCCCCTCTAGTGGTGAGGTTTGCCTGCCTAGTTGACGATATTTCACCCTCCCTGTATTTAATACGTTCCTTTGTGTCGCACATTGATGTTGCTTAGAATAGATTCTGCTGGTTTAGACAAAGTGGATTCAGGTACTTGTCGTTTCCTCCTGTGCAGCTGGAAGAAATCTCACAAATGTAAAAAAAAAAAAAGAAAATGGAAAGAGTATGTGCTGTTTGATTTGAAGTATTTGGGTGAATTTGGCCAAATCTGCTTTGAAAAACCCAGTTTTGTTTTTATGGTGTTAATTGTGAAAATGCTTCTTTTTTTCAATATTTGAAACGATTCTACTTTTGGTGGATTTATTTTCGCCGGCGTGATTAACGAGTTCTCCATCGGCTCCTTTGTGTTCATCAGTGTTAAATGCTTTGTAAAGACGTGTTCGAGATCTATTTAAATTTAGTTTGATCATTAGGTTAAAGTTGTGTTGCGGTTTGGATGAAATCATTTTTAATGCCTCGCTTGATGTTTCTCATTCGTTCTCTGTGTGATGTTTGTTTTTTCTCTTTTTGAATCTGCTTTTAACTTAAAGGACTAACACCGACTGTAATTCCATGTCTTACTTGAACCTGTCGACTTCGCTGAATGGATTTTTTCCTGCTGCTGGTTTGGATTCGTCGTTGGTGTAAACGAGCATTTGGACAGATCTTAAACATTGTGCGTTATATTTCACTTTGTGTGCACTTGTTATTCAAACTTATCCCTGGATTTTTTGAGACTTCATTTTCCAAATAATAAAACCTCAAATTGGGAACCGTTTCCCACGAGTCATCGTTTCTTTACACATTCAGTCGTGTCCTTGAAAATATAAATGTGATGATGTTGTGTTGATGACACAATTAAACTATGAAAATACCAAGAAAAGGAAAGAACATTTTATATGAATCATCTTAATATGCTGCACAAACAGGTCAATGACAAATAAGACGATTAATAATATGATTCATTCCATCAGGATCCTCCCACTTTAAGTGCTCATGTCCTAATTAAAACTTAAATAATTAAAGTTTTGGATGATTGAGAATCTTCGCTCATGAACACGCTGTGAATTTCATCTATTTCACGTCGCACCTCAATAAATCTGAGGACTCATCATCCAAACTGGTTTATAGTGGTGACACTGGTCTGAACCGGCTCCTACGAGCAAGTGGCTGTAACTCAAAGGCAAAAATAATATTTTCTGGAGTAACAAATATACAAATATTTAATTCTAATGAAGTTTAAATAAATGTATATCTTTTCCTGTTTTTCCTGATCTAGATGGTCTCGATTTAATTTCCCTGAAACCAAACTTGTTGGCTGATGTATTGTTAAATATTCTTAATCTGTTTCTATATAATTAAAAATCAATAGAAAACCCTGAAAGCTGCTTTAATGTGACGCAGCACAAAGTCTGACTCACTCTCATCGTCTCTCTGAGAACTGGTGTAGAACTTTGCATCTGATTAAACCTGCTGAACTCTGCAGAAACCCAGTTCACCTCTCACCACACGGGGGCAGTGCAGGGTCTCCGGCTCATCCTCTGATATATAAGAGTAAACAACCAGGGAGTTTATACACAAAGAGTTTTTTCTTCCCGGGAAAATTCTCACACAGACGGAGGGCGTCCGAGCTGAAGGTTGATTGACGCTGCTGCCGTGAAATGGATCAGGTCAGGTTGTGGGTTTGATTCCCTGTGATACTCCTTCAGAAGGCCATTGATCCCCTCAGCTGGGAGGGGTCCAGTAATGATGGGAGGGGGGGAGACCTCAAGTACTCTGACAACAAACAAGGAAAACTATCTTGACAACCAAGGTCGTCCTGACAGAGGACAAACTGCCCCTCTGCCCTCGTCCTAATGGCCCGTGGTAGACTGCCTCCATCACCGCTGACCCCCCCACCCCCACGTGACCTTATGGCCGGTGTTGGCCCCCCCCCTGCCGGGGACGACTGCACCTCCGTTGTCCTGAGACGCAGGGACATTTATGTAGGTGAAATGTGCCTGCTCAGGACATTGGGTCTTGAGTGTGTCCGTTGGCCGGGGACCAAACGTCCCATCCCCTGTCCTGTCAGCGTGTCCTCCCGAGGGCCCGGTGCCAGTCCCCACCCCGTGATGCATGTCCATATGCCCGGTGTATCGGCCCCGGAGAGGCTTTGAGGATCTGCACCAACAGGGACGGCCATCTGTCCCCTGACGGATATAGCATGAGCTCTGCACGCCGAGGAGGTCGCATCCTAAAACATTTGGTTTGTTCTATCACTGCTCGGTCATGAATGGGCTTCACGGGGCCTCGTCCTATAGGCAGAGCTCGTAAAGGATCTCATCAGGGGCCACGATGACGCTGGGTCACGTCATCAGGAGCCTATAGATTCTAATGGTTCTATTTCCACTGGTGGAAGAAGTGTTCACGTCTCTAGGTCAGAAATACAAACTGTAAGTGTGAATAAAGAGGATTCATCCACTTCAGGGGCCAAACAGGGGCCACAGTTTACACACAGGGGCCAGTTACATGTTACCTGCACAGCTCCTGATTCAGGAAGGTGACACAATAAAGTGATTCCATGTTTACTGTGAAGAATCACACAATGACTAGATTCAGAAAATAGTTCCGTGTTCAAGTTCTTCAAAATGAAGCTTAACAAACTGAAATTATTGACAAATTGTCAAATTTATTGTTTGTATTGTCAGTCGGTGACTGGTTATATGTGTTTTTGTAATTTTGTTACACTGTGATTGTTGTGTAACCACAGGAAGTATTCTTTAAGTCAGTAGACAATTAGCATTTTTCAGTATATCTAGTTTTCAGAATAAAAGTCACCTAAGACACTAGTACTTATTCTCATTTAAAAAATATATAAAAATGTTAAAAGAAGCTGTGGTGGAATGTAATAAGTTACATTTACACAACTTCTGTAATTAAATACATTTTTTATATACTTTTCTTTACACACTTTTACTTTTACTTAATACTTGTACTACTTTACATTTCAGAGGAGATTGTCCTTTTTTACTCAAGTTACTAGTTTCAACTTCATAAATCAGTTTGTAATCAAATATGTGACATTAGCTGAAGCTGCACAAATTATGATATTACATATATTTATTCTAACAATGACACAGTCCATCTTGCAGTACTTTGGATACTTGAGGTAGTTTGCTGGAATAACCTCTGTACTTTGTACTTAAATAAAACAAATAACATATAAATATTAACATGTAAAACCTAATGTACATTGATTTGTTTACTTGCTTCCACTGATCACAATTAGAGATGAACAAATATCATGATTTCATGTTTCCTGACACTGAGGCTGTGATATTAAACGTCTACATGATTTAAATTATATTATTAATATGAAATTCCCCTTTAAGACGTGAGTCCTCAGAACGACCTGCTTCACCTGCGCTGCCCTGTTTCCCTCTGAGGAGCAGGAACATGTGTCTGTGCTCTGTTTCATTATTGATGGACCGTATTGACCCGTGTGTCTTCCCTGCAGGACGATGGGAATGATCTGACTTCCTGTCTGTCCTCACTCAGCTGCAGGAAGAATCCACATCCACGTACAAACCCATTCAAACCACCAGGGCTCGTCCTCAGCGACCCCGATCCACATGTCGGAGGAGACTCCAGCTGTTGATAGATCATAAAAGAAACAAAAGACGTGTTTTCATTTCATTTCATTTGTTCTGCCACTGAAAGACGTTTTATAACAATCTCCAGTTTATTAAAACCAGTGTTAAAAACAGCCGGTGAACTTGTGAACGAGCTGCGGATGTGGAATAGCTGCTCTGGATTCTGACACCATCGTACACACAGAGTATTTCAGAATGGTCGGCTCATTAGCATTTATCACCAACCCCCCCCCCCCCCCTCATGGCATCATGATAAGATAAAACTCCCACACAATGCTCCGCCTGCATGTGATCATACAACTCACTCAGCTGGAGAACAATCGTGTGTGTTTCAAATTTAACCTCAGTTATAGTTTGTGTTGGGACAATAACTTTGACACAAGCACAACTTGAACAAGCTGAATCTGCTGCTGCTGGACACAAAGGTCTGAAACATACTGGTTCCCAGTGGAGCTCATAACTCCACCAGTCCATGAAAACCACCAAATCACAGCCTCGTAGATCTGGGTCCCTTAGATAGGATTTATTTTTCAGGATTCATAGGTTTAGGGTCGGGTAGGTTAAACCAGGACAGACTGGGAGCTCGGTCCTGGGACCCAGTGGAGGAGGTGGGACAGAGGACAGTGATGTCTTCTCTGATGGACAACCCCCCCCCCCCCCCCCCCCCCCCCAGCAGGACACCATCACAGCACTGGACAGCTCCTCCAGCGACACACATTCAATCAGACATTCAGTTTATGTACTTTCCTGTTTTTTGCAGCATCTTATCTCATCGTATCGTCTCATATCTTATTGAATCTTAGCAAATTGTTGTATCGTATCTTAATCTGTTTAGTATTTATTCATGACGACCGTTAACAGTGTTCAAGTCCGGTGTGCGTACAGAACCTTCAAACTGTACGAGCGAACCACCTCACAGCTCCGTTCTGTTTTCATTCCTTTTGCTCTCTGGCCTGAGGAGAAACACTATTTCACTTTGTTTACAGTTCAACAGATGAATTATTACAATCAAAGCCGACTTGACTTATCTTTCAATTCTCTGACTCA